>NC_086107.1:68501641-68801641 GCF_963921235.1 Mobula hypostoma | reverse complement strand
ATCTTGGTCTCTCTCAAGGCATTGGCCAGGAGCAAACATCTGTTAAAACCCCATAGGCTTGCACAGCAATGTCAACTATCTTGACATTTTGTGCACCACAGTTTGAGGTGATACCAGATTGCTTGGAGGTAGAGAGAGTTTAAAAGTGATCTGTGGCAGTCAGCGCACTTTGCGAGCCACAGATCCGATTAGACACCAGATTGTTTGGAGGGCGAGTGAGTTTTAAAGAAGCAAACTGAGGAGACACCGAATTGTTTTGGAGAGACAGCTTAAAAGAAGCAAGTGGGTCATTCAGCATATATTGCGAGCCACAGTTCCAAGGAGACATTGGATTACGCATTTTTAGGCACTTGGCAAGAACATATTAGGTATAAGTGGAGCGGCCATTGTGTGAGTGGGCCAGTGTTGGAGAGGGGAGTTAAGGTTTTGGCAAGGAGAGGTGTAGGCCACAGCTAGATTATTTTTGTTATTTATTCTTTATTTTATATTGCACATTTAGCTCTATAAGGATACCGGGCAGGATACTGGATTCTCCTAATGCAGGATGTAGTGTCCCGGACGACTACTCCTGCAAGAAATGCAACCACCTGCATCTTCTAACAAACTGTATTAAGGAGTTGGAGCTAGAACTGAATGAACTCTGGATTATCTGGGAGGCTGAGGGGTTGATAGACTGGGCACTCAGGGAGGTAGTTGCACCCAAGGTGTTTATATTTGCAGCAGTCTTCACAGTGGAAGACATCTGCAGTATACCGGACATTCAAGAGTGCCAGGGAAGTGAAGTTTGCGCAGTGAAAATTATGACTGAGAAATGCTCAGGAAGCTTAATGGTCTGAGGGTGAATAAATCTCCTGGACCTGATGAAATGCACCCTCAGGTTCTGAAGGAAGTAGCAGGAGAGATTGCAGAGGCATTAATGATGATCTTTCAAGAACTGATAGATTCTGGCATTGTACTGGATGGCTGGTAAATTGCAAATGTTACTCCGCTATTTAAGACGGGTGGGAGACAGCAGAAAAGAAACTATAGACCTGTTAGCTTGACACCAGTGGTTGGGAATCGATTGTTTGGGATTAGATTACGGAGTACCAGGAGGCACATGACAAGATAGGCCAAAGCCAGCATGGTTTCCTGAAGGGAAAATCCTGCCCACTTGACTAACCTACTGCAATTTTTTGGGGAAATTAAAAGCAGGGTAGACAAAGGAGATATAGTAGATGTGGGGGTACTTGGATTTTCAGAAGGCCTTTGACAAGGTGCCGCACATAAGGCTGCTTAGCAAGATAAGAGCCCATGGAATTACAGGGAAGTTACTAGCATGGGTGGAGCATTGGCTGATGGGCAGAAAACAGAGTGGGAATAAAGGGATCCTATTCTGGCTGGCTGCCGGTTACCAGTGGAGTTCCACAGGGGTCAGTGTTGGGACCACTGCTTTTTACGATGTTTGTCAATGACTTGGACTATGGGATTAATGGATTTGTGTTTAAATTTGCTGATGATACAAAGATAGGTGAAGGAGCGGGTTGTGTTGAGGAAACAGAGAGCCTGCAGAGAGACTTAGATAGTTTGGGGGAATGGGCAAAGAAGTGGCAAATGAAATACAATGTTGGAAAGTGTATGGTCATGCACTTTGGTGGAAGAAATAAATGGGCAGACTATTATTTAGATGGGAAGAGAATTCAAAATGCAGATGCAAAGGGACTTGGGAGTCCTTGTGTAGGATACCCTAAAGGTTAACCTCCAGGTTGAGTCAGTGGTGAAGAAGGTGAATGCAATGCTGTCATTCATTTCTAGGGGTGTAGAATATAATAGCAGGGATGTGATGTTGAGGCTCTATAAGGCACTTGTGAGACCACACTTGGAGTATTGTGTGCAGTTTTGGTCTCCTTATTTTAGAAAGGATATACTGACATTGGAGAGGGTTCAGAGAAGATTCACAAGAATAATTCCAGGAATGAAAGGGTATGAGGAACGTCTGGCAGCTCTTGGGCTGTATTCCCTGGAGTTCAGGAGAATGAGGGAGGATCTCATAGAAACATTCTGAATGTTAAAGGGCCTGAACAGATTTGATATGGCAAAGGTATTTCCCACGGTCGGGGAATCTAGGACAAAGGGCCATTTAGAACACAGATGCAGAGAAGTTACTTTAGTCAGAGGGTGCTAAATCTGTGGAATTTGTTGCCACAAGCAGCTGTGGAGGCCAAATCATTGGGTGTATTTAAGGCAAAGATAAATAGGTTCTTGATTAGGCAGGGTATCAATGGGTATGAGGAGAAGGCAGGGGGAGTGGGGATGACTGGAAGAATTGGATCAGCCCATGATTTGAATGGCAGAGCAGACTCGATGGGCCGAATGGCCCACTTCTGCTCCTATATCTTATGGCTTTATGGACTTGGTTACAGGAGGGCTGGACTGGCAACTCATTGCTCCGGGGCTTCGTTGCTTTAGATATGTGTGGTAGAGCGGGAGGGATTAAAGGGGGAGGGGTGGCTTTACTAGTCAGGGAAAATGTCACAGCAGTGGTCAGTCAGGGCAGTCTGGAGAACTTGTCTAGTGAAACATTATGGGTGGAAGTGAGGAATAAGAAATGCATGACCACGTTAATGGGATTATAGACCTCCCAATAGTCCATGGGATTAAAGGAGTAAGTTTGTAAAGAGATTGCAGACTGTTGCAAGAAACGAGGTTGTGACAGTAGGTGATTTTAACTTTCCACATGTTGACTGGGACTCCCATACTGTAAAAGGCTGGATGGGAAAGAGTATGTCAAATGTGTTCAGCACATAGAAATCCCAACTACAGAGAGTGTGCGATACTTGATCTCCTATTTGGGAATGAGACAGGGCAGGTGACAGAAGTTGAGTAGGTGAACACTTTGCATCTAGTGATCACAATGCCATTAGTTTCAAAGTAAATATGCAAAAAGATAGGTCTTATCCGCGAGTTGAGATTCTAAGTTGGGGAAAGGCCAATTTTGATGGTATCAGAAAGGATCTGACAAGTGTGGATTGGAATAGGCTGTTTTCTGGCAACGGTGTACTTGATAAGTGGGAGGCCTTCAAAAGTGAGATTTTGAGAGAACGGAGTTTGAATGTTCCTGTCAAAGTAAAAGGCAAGGGTAGCAAGCTTAGCCTTGGGTTTTCAAGAGATATTGAGGCCCTGCTTAAGAAAAAGAACGAGGTGCATAGCAAGTATCAGTAGACAGGAATAAATGAGGTACTTGAGTGTTAGAAATGCCAGAAAACACTTCAAATGGTTCTGTTTATTATCAGAGAACTTGTACAGTGTACAACCTAAAATACAAAAAGCAGAAGGATGCCAAAAGAATGAATGAGAGCAAGATGTGCCCTAAAGCCCCCTTTTCCCTCTCCCTGTGCAAGCTGCAGCAAAGCAACAATGTCACCCTCACCCCCACCCATTTCAGCAGAAAGTGTCAGTGCCCAGCACCAACCAAGCCATGGCAAACCACCCAAAGAATGACCATGATCTGCCATCAACAAAAACTATTGTTTACCCGACAGTTCGACATGCCACAGTCCCCCTCCCCCCCTCCCCCCCTCTCCGAAGGGGAGACTAACAGTTGCTGTTATGGTGTTCTATTTAAGAAGGCAATCAGAGGAGCTAAAAGAGGGCATGAGATTGCTCTAGCAGCTGAGATGAAGGAGAATCCTAAAGGATTGTAAACAGATATGTTAAGAGCAAAAGAATAGGAAGGGACAAAATTGATCCTATGGAAGATCAGAATGGTAATCTAAGCACGGAGTCAAAAGAGGTGGGGGAGATCTTAAAAGGATTTTTTACATCTGTATTTACTCAGGAGACAGACAATGAGTCCATAGATGTGAGGCAATGCATTAGCGAGGTCATGGACTCTATACAGATTACAGAGAAAGAGGTGCTTCTGTCTTGAGACAAATTAGGGTGGATAAATCCCCAAGGCCTGAGAATGTATTCCCTTGGACCCTGTGGGAGTCTATTGCAGAAATTGCAGGGACCCTAGCAGAGATATTAGTTGTAGGTGAGACGTTAGAGAACTGGAGGATATTTAATGTTGTTCTGTTGTTTAAGAAAGGCTCTAAGAATAAGCCAGGAAATTATAGGCTGGTGATCCTGACATCAGTAGTGGGAAAGTTATTGGAAGATAATTCTAAGCGACTGGATTTATAAGTATTTGGATAGATATGGACTGATTAGGGATTGTCTACAAGGCGTCGTGCATGGTCGGTCATGTCTAACCAATCCTATAAAGTTTTTCAAGGGAGTTACCAGGGAAGTTGATAAAGGCAAGGCAGTGGGTGTTGTCTATATGGACTTCAGCAAGCAATTTGACAGGTCCTGTTGGTCAAGAAGGTTCAGTTGCTTGGCATTCAGGATGAGGCAGAAAATTGGATTAGACTTTGGGTTCACGGAAGAAGTCAGATATTGATTGTAGATGGCTGCATCTCTGACTGGAGGCCTGTGACTAATGGTGTGCTGGATCTGTTGTTGTTTGTCATCTATATCAACAATCTGGATGATAACGTGATAAACGGGATTTGTGGATGACACCAAGATTGTGGGTGTAGTGGACAGTGAGGAAGACTATCAAAGTTTGCATAGTTAACTTTGTGGTCCCTTGTCCTTGTGCATCTTTCTTATCTCCTGCCCAAGATCCATTGTCTTGGCTCTTCTCCTACTGAAATAGACTCTTTCCACTTTCACTCCATCCATTTTTCCGTTGGTCTAATAACTCACACTTGCGTCTGTGATGTTATTCAATGCAAATAATGACTGTGATAGTCTTGGTAGTACACAGTGGCTGGGTTGACTAATTTGCTATAGAGAGGCTGTGCTGTTTCATCTGTTACAGTTTGGTATGGATGCTTTGTACACTGTACAAGCTTGTGGTTATTTAACATAGTGTAAAGACTTCATTATTTTAAACCATCAAGAAGGTGGCAGTGCAAATGTAGCAGATGGATTAATTTATCTAATGTGTCATGATTTGGCCATTTTATAAAAGTTATAATGGCTGGGTTATGAAACATGATACTGAGTCAGGGTCATTTTAAGTATAGTATCGTGCATATCCTGGTCACTGAATTATTTTATGAATCATCTAAAGATGAGTAATAGGTACCATATTGTGGTTTACAATATATTATACAGGCTAGGAAACACTGTTGTGTAATACCATAGAACAGACTGGCAAACTCAGCATTCCTGGATCACATCAGGTCATTCTGGAAGTAAGACTCACCTCTGAGTGTGAGTTCTCCTTGTGTCCTGGCATCGTTTCCACAGTGGGGTGCAGAAAATGGTAGTGCTTCTTTTGGAATACTAGAGAGGAATTCAGACCACGTTTTACTGGGAGGAGCCGCTGTTGGACATGGTGCAGCGATGGACTGGGACTTTGGGTGAGTCAGGGACTTTGTTTACATACCCTTGGCTGCCTTCCTTCACTGCACTAACCCATCCCTCCACCTTCACCTCTCCTAGACTCTTCTACTTGAACCTCCCACCCTGAGCCTGTACTCTGACTTCTAACGTTTCACTACTTGCCAGTGAAGACATCAAGCGCAGTCCACCTCATGCAAAGAACATGATTCCCAGACACCACAAGAGAGGAATAATTTTATCTTATCAGTGTTTCTAGTAATACACGGCCACCCTCAGACTGGCAGAGAATAGGTCAGAGGGTAATGAGGATGTGGTGTTCAGGGTGGCCTATTGGTTCAGCTGAAGTTTGCAGTGGGGTAGTCAGTGACCCAAATCACTCTCGGTGTCCCTTTGCTGCTCTCACGTACCACACCCTGTCTCATCCATGGGGACCAGGTTGTTCTACTTGGCCATATTATGACAGTGGTATTCTAGGTCCGGTGTAATCAAAGTTGAAGGTACATTTATTATCAAAGTATATATGTAACGCTCAGGGCTATCGGCTCGTGTTTATCTAGGGGAAACCCCATCCGCCCGCCAAACCATGTCTCACGGTTGCGTAGTTGCTGTGTAACGCCACCTGGTACAAACTCTCACATCAAATATCAGACAGCGCACAATGTACGATTTACAGATTACACCTTATAAATCTTACTGGAACTATGTAATTAATAGAGATACAATATAAAAGGGAAAGAAAAAGGCACCAAACTAATCAGAGTTCAACTACTTCGTGCACAACCGTTGGAGCTCAATGAACGGGGTCTTCTCTCCACAATGCAATCCCCTCTGACCCCCTCGACCCGCCGCTCGGGACCAACCATGGTGGTCGACCAGAGCGCGTCCAGCACGTTTGTCCTCTTCGGTTCTCCTCCCGAAAAGCCTGCCAAACCACACGGTTCCCAGCCATATGAGACAGAATATCATCCACAAAAAGAATAACATGGACACTCATTGGTTCATTCTTTCCCTTATCAATAATATAATCCAAACCAGCAGGGAGAGAGAGAACTCCTTACATCACAGTTATTATTACAGAAAAGCCATTTTAGACACCTCAGCAGCCAGTGTAACCAAGACCCAGTTACATATATAAATTACACAACCTTGAGATTTGACTCCTTGCAGTCAGCCGTAAAACAAGAAAAACCCAAAAGAATCCATTAACAAACACCCAATGCGCAGAGGGAGGGGAGAGAGGAAAAACAAATAGTGCAAACAATAAAAGCAAGCAGCAGCATTGAGAATGAAAATGATTCCATAGACATGAAGCCTGGGGCAGGCCCACAGCCCAGCCTCAGTGTCGCGGAGCGCAGAGCGAACCAGCCGACCCTTGCCTTTTCAATCCATCCAGCCCGGCACTTAAATTGTCCAAACACTAGGTTGTCCCTCACACTAGGGCTTGGGTCCTGTCGTTAATGATTGTGTGTACACTGCATTGTAAATATATAGTGGCTGCCTTATGCCATGTAGTGTGTAGTGGTTGTTGCTTAAACACTGCACAGAGGTGGAATGGGTTTATTTAAGAGTGTAATGGCTGGGATGTTTTACACACTCTGGCTAAACTACTTCTTGATAGTGATAAGAATATATGTATTTTTACTGGTTATACTCCATTTACATACTAGAACTTTTAGTTATTCTGTTATGTAATTGCCAGGTTACTTTAAGTCATTTGGTTGCTTGTCTTTTTAAACATATTATACTGAGACAGGTCCGTATGGTGATTGTGTTCTAAGATGCTTTCTAGTTGAAGTGTCATTAATTGTACAAAGATTGCATTTTTCTGTATACTGTATAGTGCCTGGCTCCTTGTATACTTCATAATGACTGAATTATTTTAAAGCATAGAGAGACTAGATTATTTTCTCCATAGTATTATGATCGGTTTATATGGTGACAGGATTATATTGTACGTTATGCATGGTAAGATTAAATAGACTCTAGTGGCTGTGTCATTTTAAATACACTACTGTGGCTAGGTTATTTCGTAGTGGCAGAATTATATTATAACTTCACGGAGGCTAGCTTAATGAATAAACTGGTGATTGAGTTACGTTGAATACAAGCTTATTTAACTAACACCAGATGCTGACTTTGTCCAACTGCTGTTTGTGGCTGAGCTTTGCTAGGCATTGTATAGTGGCTAAGTTAATTAAAATGCTTTATGAAGGCTGCATTATTTCACATACCCTCCAGTTTCTGTGTTGTTTTAATCTCAGTAAATGGCTGGATCAAATAATGCTGTGTGGACAGTGAGTTACCTTTTATGCTAAATAAGTTTCTCTGATGCATAGTGTCATGGGTCGTTTAAATGTTGGTCTCTATTTCCTTATATTGTTTGATATCCTATGGGTTACTACAGTGGTGCTATAGACCTTACCACCCAATCTTCTTGGGTCCTGAGCTCCCAGTGGAACATAGGCCATCAGTGACCTCCCATCTCTGTCATTCTGGATGCATTCATTCGACGACAAAGTCGATGGGATGGTCAGATTTCATCAATGTTTCTGTAATCCATTGTATCCACTGTACAGGCGATCAGACTATACAGCTTCTCCAGAGCCCTGCTGGCCAGCCCTGCCCGTTTCCACCCCTCGTGATGGGGACTGTGGTAAACCATGTATATAGGTTGTAACTGGGTCACCCGTCTTAACACGCCCCTCTGCTGACTGCTTCTGTGGCTCCTCCCACAGACCCCTGAATAAAGCCGATTGTGTCACTGCTCCTCCCTCAGTCCAGGACAGACATACAGCATGGACGTGTGTCTATTTACTATTAATAAAAGCCTTTCAGTATTTACTCTACTTCCAGTCTTTTGGAGTAATTGATAGTGCATCAGGGACGTAGGGTTGGACTTTGAGAGGCTTATTGCCCAAGGCCCAGGTTCAATCCTGACATCCAGTGCTGTGTGGTGGAGTTTCAAGTGTTTTCTCCTGCGCGCTCTGGTTTCTTTCCACATCCCAAATGCATGAGTGTTGGTATGCCTTTTTAACTGGCCGCTGTAAACTGCCCCTCGTTTGCAGATAAGTGGTGCAATCTGATGGGTGTTGCCAGGGATGTGATTGAGAATAGGCTTTGGGGAAATAAGTGGGGGGGATGGGATCGACGGAATTGCTTTGAGAGCCCGCATGGACAAGATAAGTGGTGGAATCCGATGGGTGTTAACGGGCATGTGATCGAGAACGGGTTTTGGGGAATGGGATTGTTTTAAGAGCCCATATGGTCGAGACGGCTAAAGAAGGAAATGAAATATAAAGGAGACTAGAGTGGCTGTTGGAGAAACAAAAGACTGCAGATGCTTAAACCCAAGTTCCTCCAGCAGACAGTCTACTGGAAATCAGTGGGGAGCAGAAAGAATTATTGAGGTATCAGACAAAACATTGACAATTCCTGTTGTCTCAAATTTCTTCCTCCCAACAGATGTTGCTTGATCTGCTGAGATCCTCCAGCAGATTGTCACTACAGTCATTGTTTTATGTGCTGTATCAGGGTAGTTTACTTCTCAAGGTACACAACTGGCAAATGTTATAACTGTGTGCTGACTTTGGCCCTTAATTCAATGGCATCCAGGAGTTCGAGTCTCCTATGCAAGCAAGTTGTTGATTAACAAATTGTCCTGTGCTCCGTCTGTAGCAGGATGAGTTGACGACGAGTTATCACACTAGGAATGCCCAGTGTCACTTGTGACACTTCACATCTTGTAATGTTGTCGTCATTTTAAAATTAGACAGCATGCTTTCCCTGCCACATTGGTTTGCATAAGTGTACCTAACACGCACAGTGTGAGATGTGCACAGGAAATGATGTTTGAACAGCCAAAGCCATGCACCAGTGTTGTTTACAGACATCCTTAATTGCTTGCAGATTTGCTGGAGAAGACTGGGTTGAGTACTTTGAATATGCAATAACGGCAGAATCTTCTTTCTCAGGCATTTTGGGGTTGCGGGTTGTTACGTTTGTCACTCCAGAAACTAACTGACTGAAAAACACAGGAACCTGGGAAAACGTACCGACTTTGTTTTACTTAGTGAGGCTCTCATCTATGTGGTGGTGGGGTGAAGATGTATGCTTTTCATGTATTTTTACACATAACCCATAATGAATCATATCAATAAAGAAAGCTTAATCAAACAATATTATTCAAATATTTAATACACTACATTCCTTCCTGCGTGGCTATCAAGCCCAATTCAATATGGAACACATCTCAATTGCAATATGTAATGTGTCATCTCCCCTCCGCTCCCAATTTATCCCAGGCCACCAGACAAAGCTTCGAGCCAATACTTTCATTTTGGCCACATTTAGATGACCAGCTTGAAGTTCCTCCAACACTTTAGTTCTTAGCTTGGATGATACAACAGCTCCCAATCCCCACATAAGGCAACCCTTGTCGGGGCAAGTTCATCGTAGTGCTGGTAAAAATGGAAAAACTTGAATTTCTGCTGCACATTCCAGCCATTTTGGGTTGTTGTGTAGGCTTGAGGCAGTGTGGGCTGATTTCTGGTTTCCCTTTGGGTCATCTTTGCAGTACTAGGGAGCCTTGATTTGCATTAGGGAGACTATGTCAAGAGGAGTGTCCCCATTTCTAAATTTTTCAGGTATTTCCTTTCTCCAAGGGTAAATTGGGCAATCTGTCTGCATTTCCATGATTAGTTGTCCTCTTGAATTGGATCTTGTAATTGTGTCCTCCATGAAACAGAGCCCATCTCTGCATTTGTGCCAGTGTTAGTGGAACACCCTTCTGTGGATTGAAAATGACGACTGGTGGTTGATGATCAATAATGAGGGTAAACTCTCTCCTATGAAGTGTTGAAAATGTTTTACACCCCAAACTATACTCAAGACCTCTCTCCAATCCGTGCATAATTTTTCTCTGCAGCGATGGCATTCACTTCCATCACTCATAACATGACATGACTGTACCTATCCCATAAGGTGAGCAAGCTTCACTGGATGATGTGGATCATAACATGCGAGTACAGTGTCCAATGTCACCATTTCCTTTACCTTTTGGGAAGCCATCTTACACTGCTTTGTCCATTGCTCTTTCTTCCCAATCTGTAGTAATGAGTCAGAGGTGGAATACAGTAGCCAGGATTGGCAGGAACCTGTTATAGTGATTGACAAATCCATAAAATGGACCACAACTGTCCTTTGGCCTTGTGGCATCCACCACTGTTGGAATTTTCTCAGTGTACCGGTGTAATCCTTGTGCATCATTAGTGAGACCACAGCATGTGATGCTTGGTTTGAAGAATTCACACTTGTACTGTGATCAGAGCCCATAATCTTCTAACCTTTTTAACACTGTCTTGAGATTTTGGAGATGTTCCTTGTCATCCTCACTGTTAAAAATTGTGTCATCCAGGTAACACTGAGTGCAGTACCTCGTCCATAGCTTCCTGCCGGAGTGCAGGTGCAGATGCTACTCCAAAACTAAGCATGTTATAGTGATAAAGCCCCTTGTTATGGCAAGAAAAAATTTGGACAGTTCTTCCATCTCCATTTGTAGGTCGGCCTCAGCTAAATCCACTTTGCAGAAGTGTTTCCTTCCAGAAAGGTTTGCAAACATTTCCTCTATCCTGAGCAGACGGTATTGATCTGCTTTCAGTAAAGGATTGATGATGATCTTAATATCACAACAGATCCTAACAGACCCATTCTTCTTGGCTGCTGGGGCCACTAATGTTGCCCTTGGGCTCCACTTAGCCTTGGAAAGAATTCCTTCAGCTTCCATGTGATCTAGCTCACTGGTTATTTTATCATAGATGGTATAAGGAACCGGACAGGCCTTTTAAAACTTGGGTGTGGCATTTTCATTTAACACTATTTTACCCTTGAAATGTTTGAGTTTTCAAATGCCATCCTTGAGCACTACTGTGGCATCATCTAGTAACTTTCTTAATTCACTTTCAGTTGACTATTGCAGGGAATGTGGCATGCAAACTACGGGTGGATCTACAATCAAGTTGTAGTTGTCTCAGCCAGTCACAGCCCTGCAATGCTGGCCCTCCTGTTTTTACCACATACAAGCCCAATGTGGCTTGTTAGTTGTTGTATTTTACTGCCATGAATGTGATCTTTTCTTCAGCATAAATTCTTAGTTAGATATCTGCAGGCTTCAGTCTAGTATCTTTGAAATGCCGTTCAAACTCATTTCATGGAATGACTGAAACAGCCTCGTCAGTGTCCAATTCCATTTTAATTACTTTGCTATTCACTTCTGGTGTAAGCCATATTGCTTGTCTCTTGTTAGTTTTCACATTGTAAATCTCAAAGTTAACCAGTTCTATCACATTCATCATCATCAGATTTTTGAAACTGCAACTTGATTTTTTAAAAAATCATTTTCTAATCCGTGTGGAGTCCATTTATTTTTGCCTGCTTGACGTGCTCTTTGTATATGTCTTACTTGGTTACATTTTCTGCAAGTTCTGCCTTTAAATCTGCATTGGCCTGTTGTACATGAGCCCCTGCCATAATGGTAACACAGTTTATTCGGCCAGACTGGTTTCAGTTTAGACATTGCAATTTTGTTCATGTTCACTTTCATTCCTGACTGCAACTCAGTTGTGTTTCTGATTGCTGTCTCCATTGATAACACAAATTCAATTGCTCTTAAATGTGAGTTGTGCTTCAGTTAAGAGCTGTTTTTGAATGCTTTCTTGTAAGATTCCGCAAACTAAACGACCTCTTGGTGTGTCAGTAAGCCCATCACTGAACTGTCATTGCTTGAGCAATTCCTTCAATTCAGCCATGTAAGCTGAAATAGATTCCCCTTCTTTTGATTCTGCCTATGAACCATAAAGTGTTCTGCAATCAACAATGGTTTGATTCTAAATGTCCCTGCATTACTATCACAATATCAGCAAAGCTCATTTCGGCCGGTTTGGTTGGAGCAGACAAACTTACAAGTAAACTGTATAGTTTTCCGCCTATTATATTCAGTAAAACTGGCACTTGTTTTTCATTGGCTATTTCATTTGCTTCAAAATGCTGTTCAATTCATTCAGTATACATCGCCCAATTATCTGTTGCGCAGTCGAACATATCTGTCTTTCCGATGTACCCAGCCATTTCTGCTTTATTAACATTTATTATTTTTATCATGGTACTCACTGTTTAGTCTGTTTTCTGCCTTTTTTCTAAACACAGTGTCTTTCTCTCCTTGTGAAGAAGCACGTGCTGCACTTTTAAAAAAAAACTCTAGTGTCTCTCTCCACTGTGAAGAAAAAACATGCTGCACTACAATAGGTAGGTAGTCATCTCAGGTTCATTTTAAAACTACCTCATCGCCACTGTTTTGTTTTAACTCCAGGAAATAATTGAAAGAAAAACATAGGAGCCTGGGTCTACTTCATTTTACTTTAGTGAGGCACTCGCATATGACATGGCTTAATAACATATACCATTCACATACTTTTACATGTAACACATAATGAATTATGTAAACAAAGAATGCTTCATTAATCTATATATTTACAATATTACTCAAATATTACAGAAATATTAAATATTCACTACCGGGGTGTGGTGGTGGTTATCCATATACATTTGAAGGGAGTAGTCAGGCTAACAAAGTGCAGCCACGGAAACAGTTGGGATCCTGAGGTTTTACAAATTGAGATATGGAATCCAAGTGTCAGGGAGTCACTGCCAAACTGATTTCAAGCAGTTGGAAACAGAACGCACTACAGTGGAAGTAGAATGAGACGGTGCTTTCAAGGATGAATGGGATAAGTATTTGGAAGGGTATAGGGAGGGAGAGCAAGGGAGATTACAGAGGGAATGCTCTCGAAACAAGCTGACGCAAACACTGTGATTCTGTTCCACATCTGAAAGTGACTAGGTTTGTGCAGTGCGCTTTCCACGGACTAAATGCATTTTTGCAGTGTACAGTGCAAGTTACTTTTAAAATATGGAGTCCTTGCATTATTTTCTGTATAATCCAGCATCCTATTGTTCAGAAGTCCTGATGGTTCGGCATCAACCTCGGTCATGATACAGGATTATGCGAGGGCTGGGGATATGGAGTGTGGCCGGGGCTGTGGGGCCCGAGCTGGAATCAGGCTCTGGAGCAGCAGGGGTCCGGAATTTGGGTTGGCTTGCATCTGTAACCAGGATCTGGACCAGTAACCACTCCCTTTAAATTCACTGAGTTCACTGGAAAATGTACTATACTGGAAATAATTCAGAAAATGTGTAGCTTGGGTGGTTGAATTGTTCTCCAACCTTGGCAATTTACTTGCAAATGTTTCACCACCATGTGAGGAAACATTATCAGTGCACTCACTCTAAATCCAATAGTTCAAAGAATCTTCTTAGTCCGAATTATCAAGAATTTTATTGCAATAACTGGATAATTTTACGTACTGTGTAAAAAGGATGGACTTTTTTCTCCACTACACTGTTACTGGGATACTTTACATACCATAGTGACTCGATCATTTCATGTATTGCATGATGTTGCACTCCGTAAAATGATTTGGTCATTTTGTACTATATTCTGGGTGTGTTATATTTTCCATGACCTTAATGACCTTCCCTACTTAAGGACAATTTCTGATTGACATTAGGTGCTGGCATTGCCAGTGGCGTCCATATTCCTGGAACAAATACATATCCCCCTGAACCCCACCAAATGTAAAAATATAAGGACAAAGAGTACAAGTTGTGACTGGAGAAAAGTGATTGCATGAAAACTTAAAGGACAGGTAGGCCATTGGACTGAATTTAGTTAAGCAGTCTTTTTAACTGAGGTCCCTCTGCTTAATCATTGCTCCATAGGACATGTCCTCTTCTCATTGCTACCATCAGGGAGGAGGTAGAAAAGACTGAAGGCCCACATACACTGATTCAGGCACAGCTTCTTCCCCTCTGCCACTCGAATGGACCCATAAACACTACCTCACTGCTTCTTTATTTCTGTTTTTGCACTACTTAATTTAACTATTTAACATACTGTACATATGCTTACTGTAATTCAGTTTTTTTCTGTATTATGTATTGTGCTACTGCCACAAAGTTAAGATTTTACAACGTGCCGGTGATATTAAATCTGATTCTGATTCAAGGCGAGAAAGACAATAGATAAAAAGGGTAGGAGGTAGAGAAAATGTTCCACAAATATAAAAGATTAGCGAGGACTAAGTTGTAAAAAGTTATGTTGTGGAAGTAAATAAAGGATTTGGCGAAATAGCAATTCAGGTAATCCATGAACTCCAACAGAATAAGAGAGAACTGAACTTTTCCCTCAGGGCAGCAAAACGTAAGATAGACTTAAAAAATGGATCACATTGAGCATAAAATCCATTCAGGTATTAGCCTCCTGGGTGTAATTGATTAAGTACTTGTCAGACTTTGGTGATAAAATTGCAGATACAGAGGTCATTACTTCTTGGTGGCATGGTTGAAGTGTAATTGAGGCAAAGTCCACCAATTCGTTCACCCTCAGGGAACTGCACGATGAGAAGAACTAATAATTCACATGAACTTTCTTCAAATAAGTATTTATTAACTTCTGAAGAGCCAGGTCATGGAAAATCCTGAAAAATTGTCATCTTTATTTGGAAGTAATGGTGTTTTACAAGGTCTGGGACTACATTATCTATGTGCTGTTAAACTGGTTTAATTAATGAAAGAGGAAGATAAAAAAACTGCATCTTTCTTGTCTATCAATGCACGACTGACTTTATGGATCTGTCTAGTCAGCATGAATAAAAGAAGGAGGCATTCCATGATTGCCAGTGAAATCCCTGTGGAGTGTAATGCCACCCAGGCTCTGACAGGCATTTTATTAAGCAAAAGATGTGACCTAAATTTGAGTACAACTGGATGAAAGAAAGATTGTGCTTATCCAGCAATTTGTATAAGTGAAGGAAATGACCAGAGAGTTAATTTAATTTGGAATATGCTGCCTGAAAAGATGGTGAAAGAAAATTCAAAGGTAATTGGTTACACAGACTGGAGCAAATTTAGGAAATTCTCCAATGTTGGACAAAGCTGGCAAAAGGCTTTTTTTCCTCAAAGGGTGGGGTTGATTTTTCTTAAGTAACTACACTTTGTACAGCTCAGACATTTGACGGGCCTGTTCCAGAAGGAACCGTATGAAGTAGGGTTGGAGCACAAGCAGGCCAGACTAGAGAGGAATAACTGGCCAATAGCCACTGAATCTAATGGTGACCATCATTTATGTTCTGATCACACAAAGACTCCATATTGAGAGATGGTGACAATTGAAATGGAGTTATGGAGAGTAACAGCACATGAACAGGCCCTTCAGGCTGACATTAGGAGCCATGTACTTATAAACAGGCATACGTACAATACATGCAGGGAATGGAAAGGTGTGGGTCATGTTTAGTTTAATTTGGCATCATGGCCTAAAGGCCTACTCCTGTGTGGTAATTTTCCACGTTCTGTAAATGAAAAACCTGCGGCTATGTGGTTAAAAGAGCAGTGGGCAATAGGACAGAATGATTAGTTCTTTCAAAGGGTCAAAAGGAGCAAATGTCCTCCTGAGTTTAATGATTCCAGTAATGGCATGAAAGATGTGCTTTGCCACTGGGTCGATGGCCTGTGGACGTGTAGTACTCAGGGAATCCACCTTGGCTGCTGCTCAAAGATGAAATGTGAGTGGAGCCAGGCAAGAAAGGAACAGCAAAACTATATATCACAGGAGAATCATTTGCCTCTCCCTTTTGATTTGACAAGAATTGGCCAGAATATGTATCATGGATCATCTGATCTTGCAGACTACTTTTCTATGCAGTGGTGGTGTTCTCTGCCGCAGTCCCATTTATCCACATTATGCCAGTATTCCTCCATGTCTTTCCTATCCAAGTACTTGTCCAAATGCCCTTTAAACATTGTAATTGCATCGGTCCCCACCAGCCCCCTAGTAGCTTGTTTTAGGTAACCACAATCTCTGTGTGGAAAAACCAACCCTTCAGATATCCTTTAAAAACCTCCCCCTTTTAACATAAACCTATAGCCTCTAATTCTAGACTCCTCTGCCCTGTGCAAAAGACTCTGATTACTTATCTCATAATTTTATAAACATCTATAAAGTCACCCTTCAGACTACCAGATTTCAGTGAGAATAAACGCAGCCTTTCCAATCTCGCCTCATGACTTGTAACTTCAGACCTTCATTCCAGGCAACCTCCTGGTATATATCTTACGGACTCTCTCTGTGGCCCTCCACGAGGACCACAGCCTTGTCGCAGTTTGGAGGCTTGTGTGCCTCTATGACCCGGCACGCTATGTTGGTTGGAGTCAGGGCTTTATGCTTTGGCTTTTGGTAGGGTCACCTAAGCCAAACAGGTCAAAGGGTAGAGGACAGATTAAGAGTTGTCCACTGGTCCTCCAGGTTTGGAGGTTCAGCTCAGGGCCAACAACGCTGACAGGTCAAAACAAAAGTTGTATGAAGCCGCAATAAAGAATCCTCCTGCACCTGAGTGTGAGGGTATTCTTGAGTCTTCATCTGTTGCATGACTGACAGTAGTGAAAACCAAGAGGAAGCTATTGACCCAATGAAGGAAGTCCTGAACACCATCAGAGATGGAGGACCTTCATTGCTGCCCTCAACGCCAGCGGTGTAACAGGAAGTAAGTCTCTCTGTGGCAACCGCATCCCTCCTTATAGTGTAGTGACCAGAACTATACACCTTTATGTTAGGTTAATTCTACCCAATGTTTTGTAAAGTGGTAGCCTTTGCAAACAAAATAGTGCATCAAGTGTTTTTTAAAATGACAGCCTTTGCAAAACAAAAAGTTAAAATGTGACAAAGAACTCAAACTTCCATACATTTGCCATGAAATTCTTTGGATTGAGTATTACACTTATTAAACATCATCATTATCCATAGAAATTCAGATCAAATTCATTTGAGTTTAGGTGGGCAAAGTCCAGCTGTGATACAGGATAGGTGAGTGCTATGTCATCTGGGGTTGTGTGTGAGAACTTACTTCAAAAGAGCTTCAATGTTAAAGTGACTTTCAGAAGCCAATGAGCACAGCTCCCCTTTTCTGCCCCATTCTATGCATCACAAAACATCGCACACTTAAGCATTCAACTGTGCTTCTAAAACTTGCATAGCCAAGAGTCTTGCAAAATCAGACCGTGTGTGTTGCTTCCAGATGTTTGCTGAAACATTCAGAAATGAAGCACAGTAAATTAAATGACTTCAGGGGAAAGGTTCTGTAAGATTAAAGCAATATTTTTACAATGGCCAAAGAATGTCAAATGTTCTCTGAGTAAAATGGGCTGAATCCATCCTAAAACTGGAAAGGAAAGGAGAGTGGGAAGGCACATTGGAAAATGGTGTCAGAAGTCTGGCACATAGGGCAATAGTGAAAGAAGGTTGGCTCAATATAGAGCTGTGGTCATAGGCATTGAATCATCCATCGCGGAAGCAGGCCATTTGGCCCAACACATCCCTGCCAACTCATGGGGACAACTTCATATTGATCTCATTTCCCAGCACTTGGCTGATAGTTTTCCATGCCCAAGTGATTCAGGGGTTCATCTAGAAACTTCTTGCATGCTGTCAGTAACCTGGGTTCAACAGCATGTGGGTGGGAAAGGTAAAGGGCTGGAGAAGAAGGAATCTGTTAGCAGAGGAGAGTGAACCATAAGACAAAGGAGCAGAAGTCGGCCATTCGGCCCATCGAGTCTGCTCTGCCATTTTATCATGAGCTGATCCATTCTCCTATTTAGTCCCACTCCCCCGCTGTTTCACCATAACCTTTGATGCCCTGGCTACTCAGATACCCATCAATCTCTGCCTTAAATACACCCAATGACTTGGCCTCCACTGCTGCCCGTGGCAACAAATTCCATAGATTCACCACCCTCTGGCTAAAAAAATTTCTTCGCATTTCTGTTCTGAATGGGCGCCCTTCAATCCTGAAGTCATGCCCTCTCGTACTAGACTCCCCCATCATGGGAAACAACTTTGCCACATCCACTCTGTCCATGCCTTTCAACATTCGAAATGTTTCTATAAGGTCTCCCCTCATTCTTCGAAACTCCAAGGAATACAGTCCAAGAGCGAACAAGCGTTCCTCATATGTTAACCCTCTCATTCCCGGAATCATTCTAGTGAATCTTCTCTGTACCCTCTCCAACGTGAGCACATCCTTTCTTAAATAAGGAGACCAAAACTGCCACAGTACTCCCAAGTGAGGTCTCACCAGCGCCTTATAGAGCCTCAACATCACAACCCTGCTCCTATACTCTATTCCTCTAGAAGTGAATACCAACATTGCATTCACCTTCTTCACCACCGACTCAACCTGGAGGTTAACCTTAAGGGTATCCTGCACGAGGACTCCCAAGTCCCATTGCATCTCAGAACTTTGAATTCTTTCCCCATTTAAATAATAGTCTGCCCGTAACCAGAGGAGGAAGGGAAGGAGGGGGCCCAGGGGCAAGTAATAGGCAGGTGAGAAGAAGTGAAAGGTCAGAGTGGGGACTAGAGGAAGGTGGGGGAGGGGGAATTTTTGCTTCCCAGAAAGAGAAATCGATATTCATGCCATCAGGTTGGAGGGTACCCAGACAAAACATATGGTGTTGCTCCTGAGGGTGGCTTCATCTTTGCAGAAGAGGAGACCATAGATCGACATGTCAGAATGGGAATTAAGATGCTTGGCCACCGGGAGTTTATAGTTACAGTCAGGTAAGATGTAAGGGCAGTATGATGTAGATTGAGAGATCAGGAGTATATTATCATAACAGAGGTCCATACAAGAGTCATATCTGTAGCAGTTGAAATCTCAGCTCTTGGTGGTTGTTCCTACAGGAGTGGAATCCATTTTGTGCCTGAATATCCTGAGTGTTAAAAACCAAATGGTGTGTGATACTGCAGAGCTGTGAAGGGTTCTGGGATGCTGGTGTGATGTGGCTTTGCTTGTTCAGGGCTATTATTAAAGTGAGTCAGTTGCTGGAAATGTGAAGTTGGAGGAGCCTGTGTTTCAAAGCACTAGTGTTAGCAGTGTAGATGAACTGCCTAGATTAATCGAATTATTTAGAAATGCAGTGCTCAGGACCTGGTGGTGTCCTGCAGTGCTCCACTCCCCTGAACTATGTTAAAGTGTGATTTATTTGTTTGTTTTTGGAAATGATTACTTGCATTGATGCCTTTGAGTCCTGCAGCCCAAATCAATAACAGGATAGTAATATACAGCCAGCTGAAAAGTGGTCGAGAGAAAAGATCCTGTACATGTTTATGTTACTCTAGTGAAGTGTGCAGTCCCTGCTGCTCAGGTTTATGTGTAACCAATAGTGGTGTGGTAATTCTCTCTGTACACAGGCCTGACAGTAACAGGTCACGGGAGGGGAGGCAGGAAGCTGGAGGGAGAGTCTCCCTCAGAATTGATCCCCTTTAAAAGTTTGTGAAGTACCCTGGGATATCTTAAAGACATGAAGGGTGGTAATTAAATACCAGCCTTAATTGTTGTTGTTGACTCAGTAGTCGTATCTGCAGATTGTCATATTTCCTTATGGTATGGAAGGAAGCTATTCCGGCTATTACATCTGTGCAGAATAATCTCATCCTCCCACCAATTTTCCCAGTAAACTTCTTTCTCTCCACCACCATTCAAATGTCCGCCATTCACATAGGTAACTGGCCAATTAACCTGTGGAAACCAGACCACCCAGAAGAAAGCCACCTTGCTGTCTCTGAGGATGAAGACTTTGGGGAAATATTTCATTATGGGGAGGGGAGAACGTATCATCATAATTTGAAGAGATGTGCTTTTCCATAGACGGGTCATGGTCTTTGGGTCTTAAAGAAAGTCAGGAAAATTGGATAAATAGGTTTTCTTTGCCCAGCCTTGTCTCAGACAGAGGCACAGCTAGTAGGACTTCTATCTCCCAAAACCAAAGACCCAGGTTCAATGCTGATCTCGGGTGCTCTCCATATGGAGTTTGTGCATTCTGCTTGCACCGCCGTCGTTTTCCCCCGGTGCTTAGGAGGGTCCCAGAGGTGAGCAAATTGATAGGGTAATTAGCTGCTCTAAATAGTTCGTAATGAGAGTTAGGACCTGGGGGAGTTGATGGGAATGTGGAGCGAGTCGGATGGGATTAGTGAAAATGGGTGATGAATGTCCAGCGTGGGCCTGAGGGTCTGCTTTTGTGCCGTATGACTCTCCAAATGTTTGAGTGCATGAATGGATTGGACACGTTCACTGCCTGTTTTCCAATCAGGTTTACATTGTGAGTAGAGTCCTGTGTGCAGTCAATGGCATCTTCCCTTTGGATCTGGAGCAGATTGATCAGAATCAGGTTTAATATCACCAGCATATGTCATGAAATTTGTTAACTTCATGGCAGCAATATATTGCAATACAGAATAATAAAGAAAAGACATGAATTACAATAAGAGTGTGTCTGTATCATATATGTACACATTTGTATATATCTATCTATACATTACTAAAATTCTCATTCTGTTTATCTGTTTGTCGGTTTGTCTGTTTGTGCCCTCAAATTAGCCCAAATGGTGCATTACAGCGGCACTTTTTTTTTGACTAAATGGGCTTAAAATGCGCTAACTTACAGAATGCATGCAAAGTCAGGGTTATATTCGTATAAAATTGCTCACTCGTCAACAGGCCCCTCATTCCACACCCAATTCCAGCTTTCATGGAGAACGCGATGCGACGCGACACCACGACGCATGCGCACGGCCAGCCTTAGCAGCGCCTCATGATACTCACAGCAGCGACACCTACCGCAGCAAAAGGGCAGGGCAGCTGTATTTCGAGCGGTCACATTCTGCTAATCACCATCAGCATGTGCAGGATTGGGACAGATCAAACTGCGACCCATCAACAAGAGATAATTGTAATGAAGTACTTCAAAACACCCATCAAACCCTTTGCTGCAGTCAAAGGACAGTGGTGACTATATCACGTCCATTTAGGAGAGCACCAACCACATCATTAATAGAAATCAGCATCCTGGAGGCTTTGGTGTTACTGCTTCGTATCTTCTATCCAGCATTAAGGTAAAAAAAATATGGTCAGTAGGTGTATCGCTTACATTGTAAGTGTGGAGTACCAAAAGCGGGGTCTGCCTTATTTGCACTGTCTGCTGTGGCTTGATGAAGCATTCAAGCCAAGAGCACAAGATTACGATAGATTCGTGCAAACAGAAATACCAGACCCAGATGAAGATCCAGAGCTGCATGAATTGGTCTTGAAGCACATGATACATGGTCCGTATTGCACCACTCAATCACCGTGTTGGCAAAATGGTACATGCAGTAAGAGGAACCCGAAGCCAATCATTGAGCATACAAGGTGTGGAGATGATTCATATCCTGTGTATAGGAGACGGTCTGTGGAAATGGGAGGAGTCGAACTATAACTTCTGAGTGGGTAGTCCCCTATAGTGCCCAACTATTGAGGCTGTTCAGTTGTCATCTAAATGTAGAAATATGCTGATCTGTCAAGTCCATCAGATATGTGATCCAGTATACCATGAAGGGGAGTGATTGGGCAATTTTTGGAGTGAATAGAGAAGATGAAATCACATGGTATTTGACAGGCAGATATATCGGGCCCTCTGGAGCTGTCGGATTGATACTTAGATTTCCAATTCACGAGAGGGAACCGGCTGTTGTTCGCCTTCAAGTGCACCTTCCCCAACAGCACCAAGTATTCTTTCAAGATAATGCTGCTGTGCGACTGAGTAATGATACAGAAAGAACCACTTTAATGGAATTCATGGATCTTTGCACTCGCGATCCAGTTGCAAGAACCCTGTACTATGCTGATATTCCCAGATTCTACACTTGGACTAATAAGAGATGGGAAAGAAGGAGAATGGGGGAAAAGAGTGGAGGAGTACTCCGGGATTTTTGAAGCAAATGTTCTGGGTCGAGTGTATACCGTTTCTCCATGAAGTGGTGACCTCTACTATTTGAGACTTCTTTGTCATCACATAAAGTGACCAGTATCTTTCGAATCATTGGAAACACATGATGGAGATATCCTTCCATCATTTAAAGACGTCTGCAGAGAGAGAGGATTGTTGAAAGCTGACGATCATTGGCAGCAAACTATGGAAGAAGCAGAGAGAACAAGAATGCCCAGAGCAATGAGAAATTTGTTTGTCGTCTTGCTAACAAACACTGAAATCAACAATCCACAGCAATTATGGAACCGGCTCAAGAATGCAATATCTGAAGATTTCTTACAAATGGAGAGGAGATCTATCAGTGATCCTAACATCATGATCGATGAGAAGCATCATGGACCAGCTCATCTGTATTTCCAAGAGAAGCTTGAGAACTTGGGCAAAACACTTGAAGAATATAACTTGCCGACACCAAAAAACTGTACAATTCCTCAAAGTGCTGGCACTCTGGAATTATTGTGTGCACTGCAATACAACAGAGATGAACAACAGGAATTTGTTTTGCAGAAGGACTCCCTATTGAATAATGAGCAAAGAGAAGTATCTGAATATGTGTGCGACTGCTTGGAAAAGAATCTCTCTTCAATGATTTTCATTGATGCACCGGGAGGAATGGGCAAGACATTTATCATCAACTTGATCCTCGCTAAAGTTAGGAGAGATGGAGGTGTTGCTATTGCTGTAACATCATCCAGTATTGCAGCAACATTGATGCCTGGTGGTAGGACAGCAAATTCAAGATTCAAGATGGCCCTCAAAGTCAATGAAGATGCCCTTTGTAACATCGATTTAAAAACACCAATACTGCAGATTTACTCCGAAATGCGAGACTTATTGTCTGGGATGAGTGCCCCATAATTAGGAGGGAGAGCTTCGAAGCCATGGACCAGACTTTTCGTGATGTAAGTGGCAGGAATGAGGTCTTTGGGAGTACTTTAACTATTTGCTGTGGCGATTTCCGTCAGCTTCTAGCAGTTGTGAAATACGGAAATGATGCTGATGTGGAGAATTCATGCATAAAAGAATCCTACTTAAGGAGAAACTTCATCAAGTTTCAATTGAAGAGAAACATGCGATTGAGTGAGGAAGAAGGACGATATTCTGAGTTCTTATTGGATGTTGGAGAAGACAAGTTTGAGAAAAATGAAAACGATGAAATCGAATTACCTGAAGATATGACTCTGCCAGCAAAAACTATGGAAGAATGTATTGATTTCATCTACCCGACATTCGACAATCCTGCAGAACTGTTTTTGAGGAATTCTGTCTTGGTTCCTCTCATGAAATGATGCGAAAAATAAACTTCACATGCATTAGACGCTTCCCTGGAATCATGAAAGAATACTGTTCCTTCCATGTGAAGGAGCTAACGCCACTCATTTTCCAACAGAATTCCTTGATTCGGTCAAACTCCCTGGATTGCCACCACATAAACTGGAATTGAAGAGGGAATCTCCCATCATTTCAATGAGGAACTTGGATCCACCAAGGCTTTGCAATGGAACGTGAGTGATGGTGGAAGAACTGCACGACAATCTCATTGTAGCAAAGATAAACATTGGTGCGTTCAAAAATGCCATTGTCATGATCCCAAGAATTACTCTGTTTATCTGAAGGGGAAGATGTCCCTCTTCAATGGAGCCAGTTCCCGATCCAGTCCTGCTTTGCTATGACTATACATAAGGCACAAGGCCAAACCATGGAGAGTGTGTTGATTTATCTGGAGAAACCGGTATTCCAGCACAGTCAACCGTATGTGGCTTTAAGCCGGGGAAAAAGAAATGAAAATGTTAGAGTATTCTTGAAGAGTGGCAGATCAACCAGAAATGTTGTCCTCACAAGTGTCCTTCGTTAAACGAGGAGGAGCTATATTTGTCTTGCTACGCCTCTTTCTTCTTTAATAAACTGAGTTTTTCTTCTTTAGTTTCCAAAGCTAAGCGATAGCAATAGCATTCAGGGAAATTTAATGTGCATTCTGGTCACATCAGACTCTACTACCCTTCTCTCAAAGGGTGCCCGAACAGGTCACCCGGTTGTCTAGTTAAATAGTTAAAATAAGTAGTGCAAAAATAGAAATAAAAAGGTAGTGAGATAGTTGGTTCAATGACCATTTCGGAAATCGGACGGCAGAGGGGAAGAAGCTGTTCCTTAATCACTGAGTGTGTGCCTTCAGGCTCCTGCACCTCCTCCCTGATGGTAGCACTGAGAAGGGGGCATGACCTGGGTGGTGGGGGTCCTTAATGATGGACGCTTCTTTGAGACACCGCTGCTTGAAGATGTCCTGGAAACTACAGAGGCTAGTACATAGGATGGATCTGACTAACTTTACAGCTCCCTGCAGCGTACTCGATTCCATACCAGACAGTGACGCAGCCAGTTCGAATGCTCTCCATGCACAGTACATCTGTAGAAATTTGTGAGTGCTTTTGGTGACATACCAAAACTTCTCAAACTCCTAATGAAATATAGCCGCTGTCGTGCCCCCTCCATAGCTGCAACTGTTCAAGGACCAAGTTGGTGCAATGATCCCATCTGGAACATACACGTCTCTGTACTGCTTTACAATATTTGCCAGTCCTGTGAGAGGGATCATTACTTGGATGAGATATTTGAAATTCATTCTTCAGGAAATGAGGAGGGATGGCAGGAAGGCTTAGTTTGGAATGAAGCACATGAGAAGCATAAATGAGCTGCTCTATCGGGAGGGAGGGCCAAGCCTTGACTGTGCAAGGCATGAACACTTTGGAAGCTGGTGAGGAAGTTGTTTAATGATTAGCTGTTCCATGTAGAAAAATCCATCTCCAGGACTCATGTTACTCTGATTTAACTCTTTGTTGCTGTACATCAGCCTTCCAGAGTTAATGTAATCATGCATGATTTCATGTGTTTTATTGCCTAAGCAACCTCAGCCTGTAATGTAGCTTCCTGATGGATGAGCAGGTTATGGATTCACATCCTCAGGCAGCACAGGAGGAGAACTTCTACCTGATCTTTCACTCCATCTGAAAAGGATGTTCAGCTGCCCAGGATTTGATCAAACCTGACACTTTACTTGTCCGCCCCATTCTCTCAAGTCTAACACCACCATTGGACACAAGGTTAGGTGCCAGACTGTTTTTTGTGGTGGAAGGAACTGTGGCGAAGTTTCCTGCCTGCAATATGGGATGCGGAAAAGCAGAGTGAACCTGAAGCTAACTGCTGAAGGTTCTCTTGTTGAAGTGTCGACTGCACTCTTTTCCATAGATGCTGCCTGCTGAGATCCCCCAGCATTTTGTGTGGGCGTGCCCACCCTTCATCTTGAGTGCAGACAACCACTCTGCATTCTTCTACTGACTGAGGTATCCTTCTTCTTCAAACAAGTTGCTGTATAATGAGTGAGTGAGGTGGGAGAGTATAAGATAAGGTAGGATCAGGACCCTATAGCAAATACTTATTGTGATGAGCTTTTAATGCAGCTAAATGCCCACAAGTCTAGGTGAAGGAATATCTTAACACACTTGAGTTTTTCCATAGT
Organism: Mobula hypostoma; assembly: GCF_963921235.1. Taxonomy (NCBI): domain Eukaryota; kingdom Metazoa; phylum Chordata; class Chondrichthyes; order Myliobatiformes; family Myliobatidae; genus Mobula; species Mobula hypostoma. Next base: position 68,775,774 of record NC_086107.1, on the reverse strand, counting down.
TCTGTTTTTTGACTTTCCCTCCCACTCCCATCTTCTTGCATCGCTGTTTTTCTTTAGAGCTTCACATGCTTGGAAGGGAAAGGGGGCATCTCTCTAGAATTGGACTGATCCATTTTTTAAATTCATCAGAAAAATCTCTGGTGTTCCTGCAGAGCTGACTATCTTCTCCACTTCCTGCAGAATTTCTCATTTGCTGTCTTCTTTAACCTGTTGCAGGTTTTAAATCCTGAAGCATAATATACATCCCGTAAAGGCCAGCTCCCTGCGGGAAGGATTATTACGAGAGGGAGTGCACCGCAGTTATTAATATTAGTCCCACACAGAAGCTGTGATGGGTTTTTTCACTTTTCATCGTCAGTGTGGTGCTTAGAAGTATTCCACTTCAAACATTTGTCTTGGTGAGAACTCAGTGCCTGGTGTGGCCTTTTGGGAGTCGCTTCCCATATTCGCAATTTCTAGTAAAATAATAATGATATTTTGATGGTCCCTGTGAGCTTATCCCAAGATGTGTAAGTGCTTGTTCTGCTTCAGAAAAGACACATTTGAAGCATGATGGATGCATGATGTATTTTTGATCTCGGTCCATTAATGAAATTGGATGGCATGGGTCAGGTTTTATTAATTATTTTCATTTTCCTGGAAGCCCATTATTAAGATGAGGAGAACCCATTGAGGAGAACCCATTAAGGAGAAGCTGAGGGAATTGAACCATTCCTTAGACAGTGTGTGTAAATACAAAGGATGTTAAGTTAACAGAATTTTGGTGGAAGTGTAGGATGTTGTCCTTCACCGACATTTGGAACCAAAAGTAAAGTGCAGTGTACTGGTGGCAGCATAGGCAGTATTAAATTGAAAGGAAGAAATAAATCAGAATCAGGTTTAATATCACCGGCATATTTCGTGAAATTTGTTAACATAGATCTTTGTCTTCTTCAGCCTGTCGAATGATAGCTTTTGTTACTTTAATGGCGAGAAGATCTATTTTGTTGAACTGGAAGGAAACTAATCCTCCAACTACATTCCAATGGTTTGCTCAAACCATATTAAGTTTAAATTTGGAAAAAATTAAAGTGATATTTTTGACCCTTCAGTTAAATTTGAAGAAACTTGGAAACCTTTTATGCAACATTTTCATATAATGTAATCTGACCTTTCCGAATCTTTTTTCTAAACTTAAGTTATATGAGGAGAGGAGCGGAGTTAACGACATTATTGAACATGTTCGATATAAGCTGTTGGTCTAGCCCTGTTTTTTTTTTCTTGGGGTTTTTCCTTTTTTTCTTTTGGGGTTTTTTTTGTTTCTATATATTTTTTCTTTTTATTTCTTTTTTAATGTTTAATCTCATCATGAGTTTGGAAGTCTTTTATATCTGAGTTACTTAAAATTCATTTTATATACGTTGATGAACATTTTTCCAATCTCTGTGTACCAACTTTGTTATTGAGTTTGTAATTTTGAAAAATTAATAAAAAGATTTAAAAAAAGAAAGAAATTTGTTGGTTTACAGCAGCTGTACATTGTAATACATAATGATAAAAACTGTGAATTACAGTAAGAAGTGTATATATAAAAAGTTCAAGAATAAAAATGTAGTGCGGTAGTGCTCATGGGTTCAACGTCCAGTCGCTGAGTATGTGCCTTCAGGCTCCCGTACCATGTCCTTGATGGTAGCAATGGGAAGAGGGCATGTCCTGGGTGTTGGGGGTCCTTAATGATGGATGCTCCAAGAAGATGTCCTGGATGCTTCGGAGGCTGGTGCCCATGATAGATCTGACTGTCTACAACTTTCTGCAGCCTATTTCGATCCTGTGCAGTAGCCACCGCCCCACCCCCCTTCACCCCCATACCTGGTGGTGAAGCAGCCAGTTAGAACGCTGTCCACCGTACACCTGTAGAAATCTGCGAGTCTTTTTGGTGACAAACCATTTCTCCTCAAACTCTTAATGAAATATAGCCTTCTTTGTAACTGCATCGATATGTTGGGCCCAGGATAGATCCTCAGAGATGTTGACACCCAGGAATTTGAAATTGTGTGAGAGGCTTCAGATGTTTTAAAAAGGCATTACTAGCTTGAACAAGCACATTCCCCAATCTTGGAATCAAAATTTGAAGGCTGGTGAGGAAAGGATTAGATCCCACTAATCAAGGCACTGCTGAGAGATGAGAATTAGTGTGTAGGTTGCTAATACAGTACATCCATTGCATGCAACATGCCTGATCCTTTGAGATGATACTAATTTACATCAACACAGGTATCAAGTTCCCAAAGCAGCCGAGGATCAAAAAGAAGTAAAAGAAAATAAATGGTGAAAGAAATTTCAATTCTAATGAAATGTTACACATGGACTAACCCTTACTTTGATAATATTTCATTAGGAGTTTGAGGAGATTTGGTTTGTCACCTAAAACACTCAAGCTTCTACAGATGTACTGTGGAGAACATTCTGACTGGCTGCATCACCGTCTGGTATGGGGGTGGGAGTGTTACTGCACAGGATCATAATAAACTGCCGAGAGCTGTAAAATTTGTCAGCTCCGTCATGGATACTAGCAGTATCCAAGACATCTTCAAGGGGTGGGGCCTCAGAAAGGTGGCATCCATCATTAAGGATCCCCATCACTCAGGACATGCCCTCTTCTCATTGTTACTGTGAGGAAGGAGGTACAGAAGCCTGAAGGCACACACTCAGCAATTTAGGAACAGCTTCTTCTCTACCATCCAATATCTAAATGGACATTGAACCCTTGAACACTACCTCACTACTTTTTTTTATTTCTGGTTTTGCAATACTTACTTTAACTATTTAATTTATGTATATATACTTGCTGTAATTCATTTTTTTCTATATCATGTATTACTGCTGCAAGTTAACAAATTTCACGACGTATGTTGGTGATATTAAATCTGATTCTGATTCTGAAACGGGCTTTGCACTAAATGTGGGAGAGCAAGCCCAACTGAACAAATAGAAACAAGACGAAGTAACATTACTTGAAGAAATAGAAGCTCAGCACAGTGAATAAAAATTATCATGCAGACTAAATAGAAATCCCACAGTAGGCAACTATTAATTTAAGATTCTAATTGACTTATAAAACACTGGTCCAACATTTAATTTTATTAATCGGCAGTTCACGCTGACTTAAATAGATAATATATTTATGCACAGTTTGTTACCAAGAAGCTATCAGATCTTTTCCAGTACAATCACTTGACTCTGTATTCGAGCTTACAGTGCTCAGTTAAGTTCGGATACTGGGGAATGTGGGGAGCATTGGCTTGGACTCAGAGGCTCTGATGAAGTTTTGAGGCAATGGCTTTGCCAGAAGAAATTTCAATCTCTCCAGCAGAGATTGGTGAGTAGGTCTAGAGTGAGTAATGGTGTCAGCAAGCATCTGTAAACTGTTGCTGTGTTTTTTTGGATCATATCATTGAGGGCTTGTGTATAAGTGAGACATGTAAGAAGTTCAAGACTGTGATTTTCAAGAAGTCCCGATGAAGGTTTTTAGACCAAAAGGTCAACTGTTCACTTTCCTTCCATAGATGCTGCCTGACATGCTGAGTTCCTTCAGCATTGTGTGTGTTGATGAAGACGCTGTTTTAGCTTGTTACCTGTAGGTTATTTTGGTTAACTTTGGTCCTTGGGTCACTGAGCATACACTACCTCCAGGGATTCGACTTTACCAGATATCATCTCATTGTCTAAATCTGCTATCATCTTGACTAGTTAAAAAACCACCTTGTCCTGCTGGCAAATTGTCCTATATAAAATGATAGATTTCTCCTTCCCCGTGGCTTACTAAGGGCTCCTACCTCAGCTCCAGTAACCCAGGTTAAATCCTGATTTCTGAAGCTCGGTCTCCCTGTGACCAACCACACAGGTTTCCTTCCACATGCCAAAGGGCGACATGATTAATTAGCCAGTGCAAATTGCCCATTCGCACAGGTGAGTCGTAGCATCTGAGAAGGACTTGACTGGAATTGGAGAGGGGAGGGAGAAAATAATGGGATTAGAGTTAATGGGGTGCTTGATATCAGTAGGTTAAAGGCCTGTTTCTATACTTTGTGGCTCTGAGGTACTTAACAGGACTTGCTTTCTTAGGCTAGTCATTCATCTGTTGACATATTTTTATTTCCCGCATTAGCCAATTGCTTTTCAGTTAAAAATGTACGAAAGAGAACATGAAACACATACAGTAACTGTATAGCACAATATGGGCTCTTTGTCCCACAATGTTCTGCTGAACCAGATAAATCTAATGAACAATCAATCTCACCCTTCCCTCCCACATAGAAATTTACAAGTCCTGACGAAGGGTCTCGGCCCGAAACATCGACTGTACCTCTTTCAATAGATGCTGCCTGGCCTGCTGCGTTCCACCAGCATTTTGGGTGTGTTGCTAGAAATATACAGCACATTACAGGCCCTTTGGCCCACAATGTTATGCTGACCATGTAACCTACTCTAGACAATGCCTAGAATTTCCCTACTGCATAGCCCTATAGTTTAAGACTCTATTGGTGCCTCCACCACGCCGCTGGCAGTGCACTCCACGCACTGTGAAAAACTTGCCCCTGACGTCCCCTCAGTACCTGTTTCTAAGCACCTTAAAACTATGCCCCCTTGTGTTAGCCATTTCAGCCCTGGGAAAAAGCCTCTGACTATCCACATGATCAATGCCCCTCATCATCTTATACACCTCTATCAGGTCACCTCTCATCCTATTCTCATAAGGCACGCCCTCCAATTCAGGCAACACCCTTGTAGCTTATAACCTTTAATTTTTCGTACATCCATGTCCCTGTCTAAGAGTCTCTTAAATGTCCCTTTTATATCAGCCTCTACCATCACCCCTGCAGTGCGTTTCAGTCACCCACCTCTCTGAGTTTAAAACAACACCTGCCTTTCACATCTCCCCGAAACTTTCCTTCACTCACCTTAAACAGATGTCCTCTGGTATTGTCATCCTGAGAAAAGGGTGCTGTGTCCACTCAATCTATGCTGCTCATAATCTTACACACCTCCATCAAGTTGCCTCTCATCCTACTTTGTTTCAAAGAGAAAAGCTCTAGCTCACTCAAACTTTCTCCATAAGATGTGCTCTCTAACCCAGGCAGCATGCTGGTAAATCTCTTCTGCACCCTCTCTAAAGCTTCAACATGTTTCCTGTAATGAGGCAACTCGAACAGCACAATACTCTGTGTGGTCTAGCTGGAGAATCCCGCGACTAATGAAGAAATCAGCCTGCAAAACCAGTGCACCAGTCTTCTAAACCACCCAAGAGTTAAACTCTCCATGGAAGGACTCTATGGAGACACCAAAGGTGAAGAAATTGTAAAGACTGGTATTGGTTTATTTTTGTCACGTGTACCGAGATACAGCTTGTCGTGCAATACTGTTCATCACCCAAAAACAAAACTAGAGGAACCTACTCTCTAATAACATTTTATTAATAACAATCAATGCTAACAATGCAGAGGTGAGCAAAGGGTGGTTGAGGCAAGAGGAGGCACTGACGCAGACGAGGTATGGTCACGGCAGTCGGAGACGAGGTATGGTCACGGCAGTCGGAGACGAGGTATGGTCACGGCAGTCGGAGACGAGGTATGGTCACGGCAGACGAGGTATGGTCACGGCAGACGGAGACGAGGTATGGTCACGGCAGTCGGAGACGAGGTATGGTCACGGCAGTCGGAGACGAGGTATGGTCACGGCAGTCGGAGACGAGGTATGGTCACGGCAGTCGGAGACGAGGTATGGTCACGGCAGTCGGAGACGAGGTATGGTCACGGCAGTCGGAGACGAGGTATGGTCACGGCAGTCGGAGACGAGGTATGGTCACGGCAGTCGGAGACGAGGTATGGTCACGGCAGTCGGAGACGAGGTATGGTCACGGCAGTCGGAGACGAGGTATGGTCACGGCAGTCGGAGACGAGGTATGGTCACGGCAGTCGGAGACGAGGTATGGTCACGGCAGTCGGAGACGAGTGGTAGCGGAGGTGCAGGCGAGGTATGGTCACGGCAGTCGAGGATGAGTGGTGGTGGAGGTGCAGACGAGGTATGGTCACGGCAGACGGAGACGAGTGGTGGCGGAGGTGCAGGTGAGGTATGGTCACGGCAGTCGGAGACGAGGTATGGTCACGGCAGTCGGAGACGAGGTATGGTCACGGCAGTCGGAGACGAGGTATGGTCACGGCAGTCGGAGACGAGGTATGGTCACGGCAGTCGGAGACGAGGTATGGTCACGGCAGTCGGAGACGAGGTATGGTCACGGCAGTCGGAGACGAGGTATGGTCACGGCAGTCGGAGACGAGGTATGGTCACGGCAGTCGGAGACGAGGTATGGTCACGGCAGTCGGAGACGAGGTATGGTCACGGCAGTCGGAGACGAGGTATGGTCACGGCAGTCGGAGACGAGGTATGGTCACGGCAGTCGGAGACGAGGTATGGTCACGGCAGTCGGAGACGAGGTATGGTCACGGCAGTCGGAGACGAGGTATGGTCACGGCAGTCGGAGACGAGGTATGGTCACGGCAGTCGGAGACGAGGTATGGTCACGGCAGTCGGAGACGAGTGGTGGCGGAGGTGCAGGTGAGGTATGGTCACGGCAGTCGGAGACGAGGTATGGTCACGGCAGTCGGAGACGAGGTATGGTCACGGCAGTCGGAGACGAGGTATGGTCACGGCAGACGGAGACGAGTGGTGGCGGAGGTGCAGGTGAGGTATGGTCACGGCAGTCGGAGACGAGGTATGGTCACGGCAGTCGGAGACGAGGTATGGTCACGGCAGTCGGAGACGAGGTATGGTCACGGCAGTCGGAGACGAGGTATGGTCACGGCAGTCGGAGACGAGGTATGGTCACGGCAGTCGGAGACGAGGTATGGTCACGGCAGTCGGAGACGAGTGGTGGTGGAGGTGCAGACGAGGTATGGTCAAGGCATTCAGAGACGAGTGGTAGCGGAGGTGCAGGTGAGGTATGGTCAAGGCAGTCGGAGACGAGTGGTGGTGGAGGTGCAGATGAGGTATGGTCAAGGCATTCAGAGACGAGTGGTGGTGGAGGCGCAGACACAGGCGAGGTATGGTCAAGGCAGTCGAGGATGAGTGGTGGTGGAGGTGCAGACGAGGTATGGTCACGGCAGACGGAGACGAGTGGTGGCGGAGGTGCAGGTGAGGTATGGTCACGGCAGTCGGAGACGAGTGGTGGTGGAGGTGGAGACGAGGTATGGTAAAGGCAGTCGGAGACGAGTGGTGGTGGAGGCGTAGACACAGACGAGGTATGGTCAAGGCAGTCGAGGATGAGTGGTGGTGGAGGTGCAGACGAGGTATGGTCAAGGCAGTCGAGGATGAGTGGTGGTGGAGGTGCAGACGAGGTATGGTCACAGCAGTCGATGAGTGGTGGCGGAGGTGCAGGCGAGGTATGGTCACAGCAGTCGGAGACGAGTGGTGTTGGAGGTACAGGTGAGGTTTGGTCAAGGCAGTCGGAGACGAGTGGTGGTGGAGGTACAGGTGAGGTTTGGTCAAGGCAGTCGGAGACGAGTGGTGGTGGAGGTGCAGGCGAGGTATGGTCAAGGCAGTCGGAGACGAGTGGTAGCGGAGGTGCAGGTGAGGTTTGGTCACGGCAGTCGAGGATGAGTGGTGGCGGAGGTGCAGGTGAGGTTTGGTCAAGGCAGTCGGAGACGAGTGGTAGCGGAGGTGCAGGCGAGGTATGGTCACGGCAGTCGAGGATGAGTGGTGGTGGAGGTGCAGACGAGGTATGGTCACGGCAGACGGAGACGAGTGGTGGCGGAGGTGCAGGTGAGGTATGGTCACGGCAGTCGGAGACGAGTGGTGGTGGAGGTGGAGACGAGGTATGGTAAAGGCAGTCGGAGACGAGTGGTGGTGGAGGCGTAGACACAGACGAGGTATGGTCAAGGCAGTCGAGGATGAGTGGTGGTGGAGGTGCAGACGAGGTATGGTCAAGGCAGTCGAGGATGAGTGGTGGTGGAGGTGCAGACGAGGTATGGTCACAGCAGTCGATGAGTGGTGGCGGAGGTGCAGGCGAGGTATGGTCACAGCAGTCGGAGACGAGTGGTGTTGGAGGTACAGGTGAGGTTTGGTCAAGGCAGTCGGAGACGAGTGGTGGTGGAGGTACAGGTGAGGTTTGGTCAAGGCAGTCGGAGACGAGTGGTGGTGGAGGTGCAGGCGAGGTATGGTCAAGGCAGTCGGAGACGAGTGGTAGCGGAGGTGCAGGCGAGGTATGGTCACGGCAGTCGATGAGTGGTGGCGGAGGTGCAGGCGAGGTATGGTCAAGGCAGTCGGAGACGAGTGGTGGCGGAGGTGGAGACGAGGTATGGTCAAGGCAGTCGGAGACGAGTGGTGGTGGAGGTGGAGACGAGGTATGGTAAAGGCAGTCGGAGACGAGTGGTGGTGGAGGCGTAGACACAGACGAGGTATGGTCAAGGCAGTCGAGGATGAGTGGTGGTGGAGGTGCAGACGAGGTATGGTCAAGGCAGTCGAGGATGAGTGGTGGTGGAGGTGCAGACGAGGTATGGTCACAGCAGTCGATGAGTGGTGGCGGAGGTGCAGGCGAGGTATGGTCACAGCAGTCGGAGACGAGTGGTGTTGGAGGTACAGGTGAGGTTTGGTCAAGGCAGTCGGAGACGAGTGGTGGTGGAGGTACAGGTGAGGTTTGGTCAAGGCAGTCGGAGACGAGTGGTGGTGGAGGTGCAGGCGAGGTATGGTCAAGGCAGTCGGAGACGAGTGGTAGCGGAGGTGCAGGCGAGGTATGGTCACGGCAGTCGATGAGTGGTGGCGGAGGTGCAGGCGAGGTATGGTCAAGGCAGTCGGAGACGAGTGGTGGCGGAGGTGGAGACGAGGTATGGTCAAGGCAGTCGGAGACGAGTGGTAGCGGAGGTGCAGGTGAGGTATGGTCAAGGCAGTCGGAGACGAGTGGTGGTGGAGGTGGAGACGAGGTATGGTCAAGGCAGTCGGAGACGAGTGGTAGCGGAGGTGCAGGCGAGGTATGGTCACGGCAGTCGGAGACGAGTGGTAGCGGAGGTGGAGACGAGGTATGGTCAAGGCATTCAGAGACGAGTGGTGGCGGAGGTGCAGGTGAGGTATGGTCAAGGCAGTCGGAGACGAGTGGTGGTGGAGGTGGAGACGAGGTATGGTCAAGGCATTCAGAGACGAGTGGTAGCGGAGGTGCAGGTGAGGTATGGTCAAGGCAGTCGGAGACGAGTGGTGGCGGAGGTGCAGGTGAGGTATGGTCAAGGCAGTCGGAGACGAGTGGTGGTGGAGGTGGAGACGAGGTATGGTCAAGGCATTCAGAGACGAGTGGTAGCGGAGGTGCAGGTGAGGTATGGTCAAGGCAGTCGGAGACGAGTGGTGGCGGAGCCGCAGGTGTAGACGAGGTATGGTCAAGGCAGTCGGAGACGAGTGGTAGCGGAGGTGCAGGCGAGGTATGGTCAAGGCAGTCGGAGACGAGTGGTGGTGGAGGTGGAGACGAGGTATGGTCAAGGCATTCAGAGACGAGTGGTAGCGGAGGTGCAGGTGAGGTATGGTCAAGGCAGTCGGAGACGAGTGGTGGCGGAGGTGCAGGTGAGGTATGGTCAAGGCATTCAGAGACGAGTGGTAGCGGAGGTGCAGGTGAGGTATGGTCAAGGCAGACGGAAACGAGTGGTGGCGGAGCCGCAGGTGTAGACGAGGTATGGTCAAGGCATTCAGAGACGAGTGGTAGCGGAGGTGCAGGTGAGGTATGGTCAAGGCAGTCGGAGACGAGTGGTGGTGGAGGTGGAGACGAGGTATGGTCAAGGCATTCAGAGACGAGTGGTAGCGGAGGTGCAGGCGAGGTATGGTCACGGCAGTCGGAGACGAGTGGTGGCGGAGGTACAGGTGAGGTATGGTCAAGGCAGTCGGAGGCGAGTAGTGGTGGAGGTGCAGGTGAGGTATGGTCAAGGCAGACGGAAACGAGTGGTGGCAGAGCCGCAGATGCAGATGAGGTATGAGAAGTGGAGTCAGGGTCGAAGCAGAGTTGTGACATCTCCGAGAGCGAGGAAGCCCTGATGTCAGATCGATTCAAGCGCTGGGCTGAATTGGAAAAGTCAGGTGCGGACGGAATCATGGTGGCAGTGATCTGACAGCGAGGAATGACCCAATGTTTGTGAGAATTTAATCGCCGGGCCAGATTGAAAAGGCCAGGGTGTTGGGACTGGAGGCAAAGCGAGGGCTGGTTTTGCTCACCAATCTGTGATGTTTACTCAGCTTTGTGCTGAGCTGCAGTGATGCCTGGCTTCATGCCTGTTGTCTCGCAATGTTTACTCGGCTCTGCAGTGAACTGTGGCTGTTGTCTGAACTATGACTGTTGCCTGCACCCGCTGCAGTGATGCTGGCTTCGTTTCTTTCATAAAACTCTGGTTCTGAATGCTATTTGCTTACTTTTATTTTTGCACGATTTCTTTTCTCCCTCTGCATGTTGGGTGTTTGGTGATCTTTTGTTAATGGGTTCTTTTGGAGATTCTTTGCTTCGTGATTGCCTGTAAAGAGACAAATCTCAGGTTGTATAAAGTATACATACTTTGATAGTGAAAGTACCTTGAACTTTGAACTTGAACCTTGAACATACAGGTCAAATCATTAGACAATGTATTGAGGAGAAACAAGGTAAAGCAATAACAGTGCAGAATAAAATACAACAGCTACAGAGAAAGTGCAGTGTAGGTAAACAATAAAGTGCAAAATTGCAAACACGAGGAATTCTGCAGGTGCTGGAATTTCAAGCAACACACGTAAAAATTGCTGGTGAATGCAGCAGGCCAGGCAGCATCTCTAGGAAGAGGTACAGTTGACGTTTCAGGCCGAGACCCTTCATCAGGACTAACTGAAGGAAGAGTTAGGAAGAGATTTGAAAGTGGGAGGGGGGAGGGGGAGATCCAAAATGATAGGAGAAGACAGGAGGGGGAGGGATGGAGCCAAGAGCTGGACAGGTGATTGGCAAAAGGGATATGAGAGGATCATGGGACAGGGGGCCCAGGGAGAAGGAAAAGAGGGAGGGGGGAAGCCCAGACGATGGGCAAGGGGTATAGTCAGAGGGACAGAGGGAGAAAAAGGAGAGAGAGAGAAAAAGAAAAAAATATATAATAAATAAATAAATAACAGATGGGGTATGAAGGGGAGGTGGGGCATTAGCGGAAGTTAGAGAAGTCAATGTTCATGCCATCAGGTTGGAGGCTACCCAGACGGATCATAAGGTGGTGTTCCTCCAACCTGAGTGTGGCTTCATCTTGACAGTAGAGGAGGTCATGGATGGACATATCAGAATGGGAATAAAGTGCAAATTTTTGTAGGTTATGAGGTCAAGAGTCCAGTTTTTTGTGCCAGTCTTATAACAGCAGGATAGAAGCTGACCTTGAGCCTGCTGGTATGTGCTTTCAGGCTTTTGGATTGCCTGATGGAAGAGGCAAGAAGCAATTATGCAGGCAATGGGAAAATGATCCCTCTTGTGCTGCTTGATCTTGTGCTGCTTGATCTCGTTACTGGAGATTCGGTTTCCTATGACCCTGCCACTTTGATCTGGCCCATGCCTTCATTAACCTGGTCCAACACTACTTGCCTTTATTGGGATCTTTCGCCTTGCATCTTTCGTAAGGTTTAAGATCATGACTATGCGGTTTATTGTTTAGCAGGAATGTCTTTGATTATGCTGGCTGTCTTACCACCTCAGCGTGAAGTACAGTCAGTCCGTTTCTGTGATGTGCTGAGCTGTGTCCACAACTCACTCTCTGAAGTTTCTTGTGGTCACATGCAGAGCAGTGAGGTAGTGTGAACTCACTGCATTGGAAGGTGCTGCACTGGGAGGGGAGGTGAGCATCATCAGCTGAGCCAGGGTCACTGACAAATGAGCTGGATGGTGTCTCTCATTAGTGCACGGGCCTTTAGAATCATTAATTAGACTTTAACCATCTCTCTCATCAATTAATTCTGAACAGATAGCAGCACCCCTGTAGAGGAAGGCAGTTTGAACACTGATATCTCGACTCTTAATTTATGTTCTGCAATCTGCTGCTTTAATAGTTGGTGATTAATGCGTGGTAGATGGCTGAGCAGTAACTGAGATGCCAAGTAATTGAGGGAACAGCATTTGATGCAGGCGTGATGTGCTCATTACTGGTCTGGGGAATAGTGACTACAGCCTGTAATGAGTAGATAGGTTCTGGCCTTGTCTGTCAATGACACACACAGTCACAGTGCACATCGTGCAATATCTTTATAATTGGCCAATTGCAGAGTGGGACATAGCCTTTGGGCTGCTTGAACCATGTGTAAAGGATATGGCAAATGAATAAAAGTGTAGTGCTCAGCAAGGCTCTTGCTCCTCAACGCCTTTGGAGAGAAACTCATTTCCCTGATGGTTTACCCTCTGTAGTCCTGGAGGAACTGGTGGGAGGAGACCCAAGTAAGAAACAATAGCTATTCTGGAAATATGTAACCCAGGTTACCCACACTAATCAAACATGAAAAGTTCAAAGTAAGTTTTATTATCAAAGTACATAACTGTCACCACATACAACCCTGAGGTTCATTTTTCTGTGGGCATACTCAGCAAATCTATAGAATAGTTACAATAACAGGATCAATGAAAGGTCAACTAGAGTGTAGAGGACAACAAACTGCAAATGCAAATATAAATAAATCACAATAAATAACTACAGCATGAAGTAACAAGATAAGGATTCCTTTAAAGTGAGATCATTGATTGTGGGAATACCTCAATGGACGGGCAAGTGAGTGTGGTTATCCCTTTTTGTTCAGGAGCATGGTGGCTGTGGAGTAGTAACGTTCTTGAACTTGAAGGGAATTGGAACATAGAACACTACAGTACAGGAACAGGCTCTTCAGCTCATAATGTCCTCTCTTCTTTATACTGCCATCTCACTCTCCACTCTTAGTCCCGTGCATTGTTTGAACCCAAAACCTCAACAAATTCTCTCCCCACCCCCTCACAGATGTGGCTTAACTGCTGAGTTCCTCCTGCAGTTTGTTTTATCCTCATCTCTTTCAAAACTTTTATTGTAAGTGGAAAAAATCTCAACATCTACCCAGTAGAGTCTGACATATTTCTGTAAGACCAGGCTTCATTCTTCAGGACACCAGAGAATAAAAAAGATCTATGTAATCAGGTTTGTATATGAAATCATGTTTAAAAAAAAAAAAAGTGCTTTTTAGCTGCCTTGTAACTGGATCATGTGCAAGCAATTCCAGAGCCATCTACTTCTTTAAAGCTTGGATCCAGTATTTGTGAAGACTTTGGAAGAACCAGTGTAAAATAGTCTTTCCCCTTCCTCTTATGAAAACCTGTTCATGAGAAGGTCCAGTCTTTGAGGTGAATGTAGCAGGTTTGGTGTGTTGGAGGATTGTGGTGAAGCTGAATTAGATTTGAGTGGTAAATCGATTTATTATTGTCACATGTACCAATGGACAGTGAAAAACTTCAGCTTCTAGCTATCTTCCTTCCCCTCTCCCCCACCTTTTTATTCTGTTGTCTTTCCCCTTCCTTTCCAGTCCTGAAGAAGGGTCTTGGCCTGAAACATCAACTGTTTATTCATTTTCATAGATGCTGCCTGACCTGCTGAGTTTCTTCAGCATGTTATGTGTGTTGCTCTGGACTTCCAGCATCTGCAGACATTCTGATGTTAATAACTTCAGCAAATGCCCTCTTCTCTTACTATTCGCCATTCAAGACCTACCTGTTACAGGCAAAACTAGCTTTTCCTTGCCATCCTTGGTTGACCTAGATAGAAAGCTTTCTGATGATGGGTTGGAATTTTCACAATTTGGACTTGATGATAATGGATAGAGATGCACACTATGCTGATCTGAGAGTGTAAGTTGGAGTGGGCTCTATAGGTGATGGGACTTTTGTGCTTGATACCCTTGTCCTCCTCGTTGTAAAGATCAGGGGTTTAGAGGTGCTGTTGGAGTTGCTTTAATGAGTAACTGCAGTGGACATGTTGGAACCACTGCACTCACAATGTAGGCAATAACTGCTTAAAATGATGGGGAGAGTGCTAGCCAAGAAGACTGCTTTCCTTTGTGATCCCTTCATCTTGCTTTAAATGACTATTGCCTTCCCCAATCCACCTCACATGGCTCTTCATTCTGCTTCCTCCCAACTCACCCCTCTCAATCTGTTCTCCCTCTCACCTCCAATTTCTTCTCCCTTTCACACTCGAAATGCTGGAGGAACTCAACAGGTCAGGCAGCGTCTATGGAGGGAAATGAATAGTCCTGATGAAGGGCTCTGATGAATTGTTCTGATGAAGAGTCTTGGCTGAGCAGTCTCCCAATCTATATTGGGTCTCACCGATATACAAGAGGCCACACTGGGAGCACTGGATACAGTAGATGACCCCAACAGACTCACAGGTGAAGTGTCGCCTCACATGGAAGGACTTTTTGGGGCCCTGTGAGGGAGGAGGTGTAGGGGCAGGTGTAGTACTTGTTCTGCTTGCAAGCATAAGTGCCAGGAAGGAGATCAGTAGGAGGGATATTCTAAGTAAGGTAACCCTGCAAGGCTCAAAAGTGGAGCAATACAGCTTGAGTATGATGCCACACCAGTAGCATTGTTTGCAAAGCAGAGAACTGTCCCTGGAAAGATGCATTGTCTACTTTTCTTGTTCCATTAAATCTTGCTGCCAAAAGCCGAATATTTTTAATCCAGTAATAGGCATTACTGAAAGTCCCCTGTGGCTGATACGTTTTTAAATTGTTTTTACACCTTTAGTAGACCTCAGAACTGAACACATTCCTCCAGCTGAGATCTAACCTGAAGTTTATCAACATTTGGCAAACTTATTTGCATTTCAGCAACAGATATTTTAAAGCTCTTTTCTATTGGGTTGAAGAAACAGTTGTCAGAAATAGAATCACATTATTGCCAGTATGTGAAACATACCAGAATTGATAATGATTTGCTGCTAAGCATAAAACACAAGACAATACAATAACAGACAACACAATAACAATCAACACTTTACAAGACAATAATGCAAACAGCCATGAGCAATGAACAATTAGCAGAATGGTCACTTGTGCAAACATCAATCATCAATCTTAAATAAATGTGAACATATGGACAGACTCAATAATTATCAGCAGAACAAGGAGAGCAGGAAAGACCATTTAACAATGTTGTGCAGAGACAGCTAGGGTATCGCACCTGAGTGAGTTTTGAGAAGCTGGGTAGCTACAGGAAAGGAGCTTCAGTCCTGGTGATGATGGACTTGTAGCATCTCCCTGATGGCAATTTGGTGAATAGGTGACTGCTAAGGTAGGTGGAATCAGCAGTAATATTTTCAGCTCTTTTCTTCACTCAGGCAACAAACAGGTCTTTTAATATCGGTAGCTGACAGCCAAGTATCATCTCCACTGAGTGGAGCACTTGCTGCAACCTGGTCTTAGAGATGGAGGAGGCAGCAGGAAACCAAATGGTGATTGAGAGAGTCACAACACTCGCAGTGATGGCCAAGTAAAAACTCACCAGGATACGCCTTGAGGTGTTCAATTTCCTAAGCTGGCATAGGAAGACCGATCTCTGCTGGGCTCTCCTAGTGATGAATATAATGTGCTTCTCCCACTTCAATTTGTTGATAATGGTAGTTCTCTGGAATTTGAGTGACTTGACCACAGACACAGCCTGACCATTCATTTCCAAGGGGAGGGGCGCAGGTAGGGCGTTATCGGGGAAGTCAATCCTGATTTCCACTGTCTTGATAGGATTCGATTTGGTTTATGATGTGTTCTGCAGCATGTGCCAGAGATCTGGGAGATGTAACAAATAGAGCGTAATGTTGGTAAGCATGAAGTAGTTCATTTTGGTAGACTGGTGAGACCAACATTTAAAGTACTGTGTACAGTATTTGTCTCCCTGTGTAAGGAAAGATGTAAATGCATTGAAAACAGATCAGTGAAGGTTTATTCAACTAATACTACAAAGAATAGTGATCATGGGTAAAACTCTCCCACTATTGAGCACATCTACAAGGAGAATTGTCGCAGGAAGAAGGTATAGGAGCCTCAGGACTCTCACCACCAGGCTCAGGAACAGTTATTACCCCACAACCATCATGCTCACGAACCAAAGTGGATAACTTTACTCAGTTCACTTAGTCCATCAATGAAATGTTCCCACAACCTATGGAGTCACTTTCAAGGACTCTTCATCTCACATTCTTGATATTCAGTGCTTAGTTATTTAGTATTGTTATTATTTTCTTTCTTTTTATATTTGCACAGTTTGCTGTCTTTTGCACACTGGTTGTCTGCCCTGTTGGCACAGTCATTCATTGATTCTATTTATGGTTATTTGATTTATTGAGAAAGCCTGTAAGAAAATGACTCTTTTATGTGATGACATATTTATACTTCGATAATAAATTGAGTTTGAACTTTGTACTGTAATGGGAATGGTATCTTATGAGGAAATGTTAGACGCAGTAGTCTTGCATTGATTGAGCTTAAGAGGGTGTGAGAAGATTTGATTGAAACATAACATACTAAAGAATTTGTTTAGCAGTAAAGGGTCAGCCCTTTAAAGTAGATGAGATGACTTTGTACAGATATGGAATAAAATGTGCTGGTATTTATGTATTTATGCACATTTTATTCCTTGTCCATACTTTAATATCTTTATTTTGATATACTATAATTTATCATTCTTTCTGTGGGGATAAAAGGATCCTTTTCTGGTTGGCTGCCAGTGACTCGTGGTGTTCCGCGGGGGGAGGTCGGTGTTGGGACCACTTTTTATGCTGTATATAAATGACGTAAATGATGGAATAGATGGCTTTGTGCCAAGTTTGCAGATTTAGATTATGAGAATACTCAGTCCTCTTTTATTGTCATCTTGAAATGCATACATGCATTAAGAAATGATACAATGTTTCTCCGGCGTGATATCACAGAAAACAAGACAGACCAAAGACTAACACTGACAAAACCACATAATTATAACATATAGTTACAGCAGTGCAAAGCAATACCATAATTTGATGAAGAACAGTCCATAGGCACAGTAAAAAATAGTCTCAAAGTCCCCGAGTCGATCGACTCCCGAGTCCCCGATAGCGGCGGCAAAAGGGAGAAACTCCCTGCCATAAACCTCCAGGCACCGTCAACTTGCCGATACCTTGGAAGCAGCCGATCCCAGCCAACGCTGAGTCCATCCGTCAGAAAACTCCGAGCTTCCGAGCAGCCTCTCCGATACAGCCTCCTGAGTGCCATCCTCTGCCGAGCACCTTCGACCTCTCCCCGGCTGCTGAAACGCACAAAGCCGAGGATTTTGAGGCCTTCAGCTCCAGAGATTCTGGTTACCACACAGTAGCAGCGGTAGCAAAGCAGACATTTCAGAAGTTTTCCAGATGTTCTGCTGTGCACTCACGTCTGTCTCCATCAAATCAGAATTGTTCACGGTCCCCTACTTGACAGATAACAGATATTCATCGCCGGGGAGGCCGCGCGTGCTGTCGTCGCGCTGCCATCTTCTCCCCTCTTTGATAGAAGATTGGTGGAGGGGCAGGTAGTGTTGAGGAAACTCGTAGGATGTAGAAGGACTTGGATAGATCAGGAGAATGGGCAAGAAAGTGACAAAGTGACAGTGTGCTTGCAACACTGTGTGTCCGACAGAGTGATCAGCAGCATTGGGGCTCCACAGGGGACTGTCTTGTCTCCCTTTCTCTTCACCATTTACACCTCGGACTTCAACTACTGCACAGAGTCTTGTCATCTTCAGAAGTTTTCAGATGACTCTGCCACAGTTGGATGCATCAGCAAGGGAGATGAGGTTGAGTACAGGGCTATGGTAGGAAACTTTGTCACATGGTGTGAGCAGAATTATCTGCAGCTTAATGTGAAAAAGACTAAGGAGCTGGTGGTAGACCTGAGGAGAGCTAAGGTACCAGTGACCCCTGTTTCCATCCAGGGGGTCAGTGTGGACATGGTGGAGGATTACAAATACCTGGGGATACGAATTGACAATAAACTGGACTGGTCAAAGAACACTGAGGCTGTCTACAAGGGTCAGAGCTGTCTCTATTTCCTGAGGAGACTGAGGTCCTTTAACATCTGCCGAACGATGCTGAGGATGTTCTACGAGTCTGTGGTGGCCAGTGCTATCATGTTTGCTGTTGTGTGCTGGGGCAGCAGGCTGAGGGTGGCAGACACCAATAGAATCAACAAGCTTATTCGTAAGGCCAGTGATATTGTGGGGATGGAGCTGGACTCTCTCACGGTGGTGTCTGAAAAGAGGATGCTGTCTAAATTGCATGCCATCTTGGTCAATGTCTCCCATCCACTACATAATGTACTGGGTGGGCACAGGAGTACATTCAGCCAGAGACTCACTCCACCGAGATGCCGCACAGAGCGTCATAGGAAGTCATTCCTGCTTGTGGCCATCAAACTTTACAACTCCTCCCTTGAAGGGTCAGACACCCTGAGTCGATAGGCTGGTCCTGGACTTATTTCATAATTTACTGCCATAATTTACATATTACTATTTAACTATTTATGGTTCTATTACTATTTATTATTTATGGTGCAACTGTAACGAAAACCAGTTTTCCCCGGGATCAATAAAGTATGACTATGACTAAATGAAATCCAATGTTGGAAAATGCATGGTCGTGCACTTTGGTAGTAGAAATAAATGTGTGGACTATTTCCTAAATGGGGAGAAAATCCAGGAATCTGAGATGCAGAGGGACTTGGGAGTCTTTGTGCAGAATATCCTGAAGGTTAACTTGCAGGTTGAGTCAGTGGTGAGGAAGGCACATGCCATATTAGCATTCATTTCAAGAGGTCTAGAATACAAGAGCAAGGATGTGATGCAGTGGCTTTATAAGACACTGGTGAGGCCTCATCTTGAGTATTGTGAACAGTTTTGGGCTTCTCATGAAAAGATGTGCTGGCCTGGAGAGGGTCCAGAGGTGGTTTACAAGGTTGATTCCAGGAATGAAAGGGTTATCATACGAGGAACATTTGATGGCTCTGGGTCTGTACTCACTGGAATTTAGAAGGATGGGGGGTGGGGGATCTCATTGAAACTTTTTGAATGTTGAAAGGCCAAGACAAAGTAGATGATGGAAAGGATGTCTAGGACAAGCTGGCACAGCCTCAGGATAGAGGAGTGTCCATTTAAAACAGAGATGTGGAGAAATTTTTTTTGCCAGAGGGCAGTGAATTTGTGGAATTTATTACAACAGACGGCTGTGGAGACCATGTCATTGGGGGTACTTAAGGCAAAGCTTGACAAGTTCTTGATTAGACATGGCATCAAAGATTACGGAGAGAAGGCCAGGGTGTGGGGTTGAGGAGGGGAAAAAAGGTTCTGCCATGATTGAATGGCAGAGCAGACTCAGTGGGCCAAATGGCCTTATTCTGCTCCTATGTCTTATGGTCTTCATAATTGTTGAATTATTTTTTTTTGTTTGTCACACCAACACATCACAGTAAATTTCTAATGCATGAAATGTATGTTGTGAATAAAGTTGCTCCTTGATCCTCAGAATTTTCTTCTCTTAATGAGTCATAAGCCTTCGTTATGGCTTTCCTCAAGTTCTTTGAAATCCATTTCAGGTGGAGGTAAACAGACACTTGAAAAGTAGGGGAGATGAAAGGTTACCAGGGACAGGTGTGAAAGTAGAGCTGAGGGTACAGTTAGATCAGCTATGACCTTATGGAATGGCAGAACAGGCTTACCTCCTGCTCCTGAATGGTATGTCCCATGTTGGTAACTCTGAGATACCACAGTGAAGGTATAATCATTATAAACTTGTTTACTCTTTCATCTGCTGACATTGGCCCTGATACCATGTGCCTTTGTTCCCTCATGAGGCTTAGCGTTTTCCAGGGGAATTTGGGGGCAGTGTTCAACAGTTTGATTTAATATTAGAGAATGTATACAGTATGAAACACCCTGGTTTCTTTGGCTGCGTAAGTCTAGGGAAGACGACCTCTGGCCCCGCCAAACTTTAGAGGTTGAGGTGCACAGAATCCCACCCCAAACTTTGGTTTGTGTGGATGCTGTGTCATTTGCTACCGTTACAAATTGATGACAGAACTCACCCACTGCATACAATTAAAGGAATTATATTTATGTACCTCAACAAAAGAGTTAGTAAAGAATGACAAAATGAAAAGGGCCCATTCTAATTAAACAGTCAAATATGCACCAGTTGGAGCTAATCTTGAACTTCTCTGTCACTCGTGCGCTGGGGTTCTCAGTCAACGTGAAGGCACACACCACCTTCCGAAAATCACTCGCTATCCATCTTGAACAAATGGGTTTCCCCTCCCCCCGGATCATATGCTACGATTGGTTCTCCAGCGTCTTCTCTCTTCATCTCCTCTCGAACAAAAGCCCAAGACCAACTTTATTGTCCTTCACCAAGAAAAACCTCCCGCTAACTGGGTGGCACACATTCTACATCATCCCTTATCTTCAACAATAACCCGAACAAGTTGACAGCAGAACAAATAGCTCTTACAGAGTTGCACAAAATGAAATACATATAGCATTACAGTATAAGTATATAAACAGAAATTCATACTCTGTGTAGACATCCACCAAACAGAAAAAATCCCGACGAATGAATGACAGAAACATCACACCCCAACGCCCAGTGTTCTCCTGCTCTTGTGACTCACATCCTTCTTTGTAACATTGTTGACGGTGTCGAGCGACCCTGTGGAAGCATACCCTCTCTTTGTGTACTTTGGAGTGAAACTTTTGAACTCAGCTGAAGATGTTGATAAAGCCAAACATCAAAGACCCTGTTCAGTACTACCTTCCATTTTCAGGCTGAACACAGTCTTAATTTCCTCCTGCTCAACATTGATCTGCTCCACTTCAGCATGTCAATACCCATTATGATCATTTAATCAAAAGCCATGTGAAGATCCTTTCGGCTTTCTACTTGTCATTTCATTTTTCTATCACAATTAAAGCATTCTACATAAGACATTAAGCAATACAGGATGGGTCCTTCAGCACACAATGTCAATGCCCAACATAATAAACTAAATCTCCTCTGCCTGTGTGTCATCCTAATTGCCTCTCAAACACCATTAATGTAACAGCTTCCACCAGTACTCCTGGTGGCCCATCTCAGGCACCTACAACTCTCGGTGTAAATTAAAAAGCTTGCCCCACACATCTCCTTCAAACTTTCCCCTCTCCCCTTAAATCCATCTCCTCTTGTGTTTGACTGTCTACCCTACCTGTGCCTCTCATAATTGTATCAACTTCTGTAAGATCATCTCTCAGCTTCTGACCATCCTGAGCAAAGAACCCAATCTTGTCCAGCAACGGCTTGTAGCTCACAACTTCCAAACCACACAGCATCCTGCACCCTTTACAAAGCCTCCACATCGTTCCTGTAATGGGTCAGCCAGGGTTGCGCACAATCCGTGCAAAACGTTACAAATTAATTGAGCATACAATATGGAACAGTGCAGCCGCTTGAGCCCACGATGTTGTGTTGACTTTAGACTTACTCGTCGATCCAATCTAACCATTCCTTCCTACGTAGCCCATAACTCTCCAATTTTCCTTTGTTCGTGTGTCTATCTAGTAAAATCTCAGAGGATTAAGTAAAATCCCAAATATATCAGCTCTTCCACGATCTCTGGCAGTGCATTTCAGGCAGTTATCATTCTGTGTGTAAAAAGGCTGCCTCCAATATTGTCCCTAAACATTCTAGCACTCGTCTTTAAAGCATGTCCACTGGTGTTGGCCATTGCTGCCCTGGGCAAAAGGCACTGGCTGTTCACTCTGCCTATACCTCTTGTGATCTTATGCACCTCTATCAAATCACCTCTTAACCTTTAAAGAGAGTTCACTCCACCATTCCTCCTAAGGTATGTTCTCTAACTCAGGCAGCATCCTGGTAAGTCTCTTCTACACGCTCTCTAAAGCTTCCATATCCTTCCTATAATGAAGTAACCAGAACTGACCACAAAGCTCCAAGTGTGGCCTAACCAAAGCCGTAACATACCTCGTGGTTCTTGAACTCAATCCTCTGATTAGTGAAGGCCAATGCGCCATATCTCGTCTTAACCATGTTATTCAGCTGCGCGGCAACTTTGAGAATCTATGGGCTTAAGTCCTGAAGAAGGGTTCCGGCCCGAAACGCTGACTGATCATTTCCATAGATGCTGCCTGACCTGCTGAGTTCCTCCAGCATATTGTGAGTGTTGCTTAAGATTCCTTTGTTCCTCCATACCGCTGAGAATTCTGCCAGTAACCTTGTACTCTGCCTTTCAAGTTCAGTCTTCCAAAGTGTATCTCTTCACACTTTTCTGTATGGAACGCCACCTGCCGTGTCTCCGTCCAGCTCAGCATCCTGTCCATGTCCCGTTGTAACCTGTAACAAACTTCTAACTCCATCAACCTTTGCATCATCTACAACCCTACTAACCCACCCTTCCACTTCCTCATCTAAGTAACTTATAAAAGCCACAAAGAGTGGGTGTCCCTGAACAGATCCCTGTGGATCACCACTAGTTATGGACCTCCAGGCAGAATATACTCCATTTCTACCACCCCCTGCCAGTTCCGAAAACGTGGAGCCAGGTTTTCCCAGGTTCCAGGTCTCCTGACTTTCTGAATCAACTTACCATTGGGAACCTTGTCAAACATTTTAACTAATAATCAACATCCTTTGCTCTACATTCATCAATCTGTTTAGTCACTTCCTCAAAAAAGTTAATCAGGTTCATGAGGCATGGCCTGCTCTTCTCAAAGCCATGGTGACTATTCCTAATAAACTATTTTTCTCCGAACACTTGTAAATCCTCCTCCTTTCTTTATCAATCTTTTTATTAATTTTAAAAAAGTACATATATACAAACGAGGAGAATTATCTCAAATATCTATTTCGATAACAAAACATGTAAAAGATAAAATAAACATTATCAAGATCATACATAGTATTAATCTGATAGTATATAATAAAAAATAAGGTAATCAATTCTCCTTTTATCAATTCATAAAAAGAAAAACAAGATAAAGAAACTTTTATAATTTTTATGCACTATATAGAAAAAAACCCACTATTCACTATAAACCAAAACAAAAAATTTAAAAAAAAAAGGGATTGGGCAGCCCAATAAATCCTGTCCCAAAGAATTCTCTCCATTAGTTTTTCTCACTACTGATGTAGGACTCACTAGTCTATAATTTGTTCTTTTTTCTGGCACTATCACACCTAACTATGACAAATTGTTCTGCTCTTCAGAAAGTTCAGTGTAATTCTAGTGGTCCTTTAAGAAAGTAATGGGTCAATTATTGATTTGAAACTGCTCCCCGATGATGAGAGTAAATTAGTTGCACTTATCCCTAGAGAACTTGTTAAAATTGGGCAAGAACTTTAGTAGGGGGAAACAATTTTTAAAAATAATTTCTCAGAAAAGGAGAGTTTCCAAAGTGGGTCCATGAGTTGTACCATGCCAACAACCACTCAACCCCTCACATTTCTACAGTTTACAATTCCTGTTAACTATTTCCCTAAGCTTACCCCCCATTTGCTCCCTTCACCTCCCATGGTTTACTAAAACTACTTTAGAGTTGCACTTCCAATCATCTCTCTTTGCTCTACCCTATGGTGCTGACTGGTCTCTGTATTTGGTATTGATGAGGGGGTGAGGCCCGTGTAACACCCTGGGAAAGGTTTCACTGCTAATGTAATGGTTTCTCTGTTGCTGCAGTGTTTGGGTTATGACTAGAGATAACGGGGGCTTTATAATGTGCACTGATCAATGAGGGGAGTGTCTTCTTTCTTGTGTGCCCGAGAGCGAGGTATTCGCGGTCTTTTGTTTAGCGGAAGATGGAGAGAGAAGATGCCAGAACGGAGAGGTTGTAGACTGCAGGACAGAGTGGACTTGGAATGGGACCGGAAAATAGATGGAGGACTAACGGGACGGGAAAACTGTGAGCTCCAACGTGCATATTAGACTGTTTCATTAAAATGGGCCCCTTTTTTTGTTTTCTTTACTAACCCTTTAGTCAAGTTAAGAATTATATAACTCAATTGTTTAATTGCATATGGTGTGCTGTCTGATATTTCGTGGTACTGATTTGTAACAGGGTAACACATCATGCAGCATCCACACAAATGAAATTTCATAAGTTTGGCGGGGCTGGAGACTGTCTTCCCTTTGACTAACGCCTCCGGCCGAACCTGAGGGTTATACCTGTACTTGGTGTTGATGAGGGGCCAAGGCCTGTAGTTGGTGTCGATGAGGGGCCGAGGCCTGTACTTAAGAAAGACTGAGAACTGGAATTGGAAACCAGTTTTGATGGAAGTGATCATGTCTGTAATTAGTATTGCTGGAAGGGATGGGGTCTGTAATTACTATTGATGGAGAGGCTGTAATTAAAGAAAATGAGGGAGTTCTGATCTGTAATTTGAATGATTCAAGGGAACTGGTTCTGTAATTAAAGGAATGAAGGAGCTAGAGTCTGAAATGAGTATAAATGGTGAGCTCGGGTCTTTCCTTGGTTTTGGTGGAAGGGATGGGGTCTGTAATTGGTGTTGATAGAAGGGATGGGTCTGTAATTGGTATTGATGGAAGGGATGGGATCTAATTAGTATTGATGGAAGGTATGGAATCTGTAATTAGTATTGATGGAGGTATGGAATCTGTAATTAGTATTGATGGAAGGGATAGGATCTGTAATTGGTATTGATGGAAGGGATGGGGTCTGTAATTGGTATTGATGGAAGGGATGGGGTCTGTAATTGGTATTGATGGAAGGGATGGGGTCTGTAATTGATATTGATGGCAGGGATGGGGTCTGTAATTGATATTGATGGCAGGGATGGGGTCTGTAATTGATATTGATGGAAGGGATGGGGTCTGTAATTGATATTGATGGAAGGGATGGGGTCTGCAATTGATATTGATGAAGGATCTGGAGCCTGTCATTAGTGCAGATGGAGGAGCAGTAATTATAAGAATCTGATCTGGGGCCTGTAGTTTGAATGATTGGAGACACAGGAGCCTGCAGTTGGTAAGGATGGAGGAGTTGAGGTTTCCTTTTGGCTTGTAAACGGTGATTCATAATGAGAGTTCATGCAGATTACCCTCCATAACTGTGGGCTGCTTTTATTAAAAACAGTAGGAACACTATCAATAATTTGACTCTGGTGGAGATTAGTAATGTGGTGGTTCAGCAGTAGCTCTTCTAAATGAGACAGTCTTTACTGTGCCAAGTGGACGTGGAGTTATTCAATAATTCATAACATTTGCAAAGAAGATGAATTATCAATTCATCCACCTAGTTACCCAGAATAATTTCCAGGCAAAAAACAAAAAGAAGCTGGAAATCGAATGGCAGGCTGCTTCGGGGGAGGGGGAAAGGGAAACCGAGTCCCCACCTCGGTGACAGACCAAGCCTGTAAAGCTGTAGGAACGAGGAGGGATGTTTCTGAATGGGTAGAGCTGTTAATGGCAGGCCAGGCAAACTGTTAGTGGTGACATGTTCACAGCAGCACAGCTGACAAACTGTGATATCCTTGGTTACACCTCATGTACAGGTACCTGATCCTGGAATGTGATGTCAGGTGAGATGTACAAAGTCCAAAGTAAATTTATTATCTAAGTGCATATACGTCACCGTATACAACCCTGAGATTCGTTTTCTTGCGGCCATGCATAACAAATCCATAATGGAATCAATGAAAGATTGCACCCTTGGACATCCAACCAGTGTGAAAAAGACAACAAGCTGTACAAATATTTTTTTAAAAAAGCAACAGTCATAAATAATCAATACGTATTGGAACATGAGATGAGGAGTCCTTGAAAGTGAGTCCATAGGTTGTGGGAGCATTTCAATGATAGGGTGAGTGAAGTTATTTCCTTTGGTTCAAAGCTGATGGCTGAGGAGTAGTAACTGTTCCTGAACCTGGAGGTGTGAGTCCTGAGGCTCCTGTACCCCCTTTCTGATGGCAGCAGTGAGAAGAGAGCATGTTCGGGGTCGTGGGGGTCCCTGGTGATGAGTGTTGCTGACCTGCAACGACGCTTCGTGTAGACGTGCTTCGTGATATGGGGAGGGCTTTATTCTTGATGGACTGGGCCATATCCACTAATTTTTGTAGGATCTCCCATTCAAGTGCATTGGTGTTTCTACACCAGACTGTGATGCAGCCAGTCAGTATACTCTCCACCACACTTCTATATGAGTTTGTCAAAGTTTTAGATGTCTTGCCGAATCTTAGCAAACTCCTAAGGAAGTAGAGGCGCTGCAATGCTTTCTTCATATTTGCACTTACATGCTGGGCGCAGGACAGGTCCTCCAAAATGATAACACTGAGGAATTTAAAGTTGCTGACCCTCTCCACCTCTGATCCCCTGATGAGGACTGGTTCACAGACCTCTGATTTCCTTCTCCTGAAGTCAATACAGGTTTCCTCTGCCATCCGAAGGTAGAGCGTTCCTATGAAACAGTTCGTAAGCCGGAATGTCATAAAGCGAAGAAGCAATTACCATTTATTTATATGGGAAATCATATTTCTATTATACAGTTCTTTGTAAGCACTCAAACCGTCCTGCAAATATGCCCTAAACCTACGTACCCTTTCAAAATTAAAGTTGTACTTTTCTGCAATCATTATTGTCGATTGCAGCAAAAATCTCATGCAGTTGTTTCACGTTCAGTTCCTGGACGACTTCACTTTTGGTCCGTTCGCTACTGCATTCGGTTTCGATTGTTATCCTTTCCTCTTCCAATTGCATCAGCTCTTCATCTATCAGTTCTTGGTCATGGAATGCCAAAACCTCTTCAACATCATCTTCGTCAACTTCCACAAGCCAAACTCACTTTGTCCTTACTTTGTTCACCACGATCGAAACACTTAATTATGTCTAGTTTTACGCTAAGTGTAACACCCTTACGAGCTCTTTCAGGCTTTTCCGATACCTTAGAACTCATCTTGCTAACAGCAGTTCACTGGCAGAATTTTTTCGTGCGCTGCCTTTTTTCGTAACAGTGAAAACACCTGTTAGCGAAAACAGGTAACTAATGTAGGTCTTTCATAACAGCGAGGTTTCGTAAAGCGAACATTCGAAAAGCGGGGGACACCTGTATTCATCTCCTTGGTCTTGTTGACATTGAGTGAGAGATTGTTGTTGTGGCACCGGTCAGCCAGATTTTCAATCTCCCTCCTTTATGCTGATTCATTACCACCTTTGGTTTGGCAAATGACAGCATCAAAGTCAAAGTAAAATTCATTATCAGAGTACATACGTGTCACCACGTACAACCCTGAGATTCTTTCTTCCTGTGGGCATACACAGCAAGTCTGTACAACAGTCACTGTAAACAGAACCAGTCAAAGCAAGAGTATAGAGACAACAAACTGCGCAAATGTGTGGATGGCCAACGGCTGTATTTCATCAACAGAGCCGGAATCCTGTACATCCCATGTCTCTCTCTACATGTGTTACTGTATATCGTTTGCACAGAGGCTTACTGCCTTATTTCACCTGGCTTTAAAGTTAAATATATCCAATTTATTTATTTAGTGATACAGTGCAAAGTATTGCACCGCCCCAGCAACCCCCGACAGCCTCGATTTAACCCAAATCTAATTATGGAACAATTTACAATGAGCAATTAAAGTACCTGTAGGTCTTTGGTTTGTGGAGGAAACCGGAGCACCTGGGGACAACCCCCACATTCCACAGGGAGGAAGCACAGAGACGCTTTACGCAGGACAGCAGAACTGTGACGCCCCAAGTTGTGTTGTGTCCCAGGACTCCTGAATACTTCCTAGTTTTATATGGGGCGCTAGTAGTGGCTGGTTTACTTCACTTGTTTCATACATAGGGTAACACAGCTGGTGGAGTGGACATCCTACAGCTCCAGTGTCCTTTATTGATGATGTTCTTGTGAGTGCTCCTTATCTGATGCTGTGTGTGCCTGTGATGCTGCTGCAGATGTTATAATTGAACAAAGTCACTGGAGGGACACTGAGCTGGTGGATATTGAAGTGTTTTATTCAGCAAAAACAAGCAGCAGGCAGCGTGTTGAGGCTCTTTTGGAGGAAGAAGCCCGTCTGACCCAATATTATATGCTGGAGATTAAAGGACAATTGTATAGTATCTACAATGCTTCCTTTTGAATTACATCTAATTTTCATACCTCCTCCTTCACACCCGTACTTCAAACACTCAAAATGAATGTTAAAACTGTTGTCTGGTTTTCAATTAACTAGCATCCACAGCTTCAGGAAAATATTGTCCAGGGCTGCATTTTAAATTTAATCTACAATCCATGTTCAGGTCTAAAGATTGGTTGATGAAGTTAATATTTGCTATATATCCTAATTCCAGAATATGCCCTGACAGTTCCTCCTTTTGGCCCTCCTGGACAACAATAAGGTTGTTCTAGGAAAAGCCAAATCTTAAGGAGGTTCAAAATTCCCTATACTTCAGAATCCCTCCCCCAATTACTCTTATGTGCATCTGCATCTACGTCATCATCCATAACGTCTACTTACAAGACTCTAAGCAGAGATGATTTTAGAAATTTGACCAGCAGTCTTTAGAACGCAACTTCATCATTCATATGCTTGTTGCTTCCTTCCCTGCTGGCCGATTGTGGTTTAATCACATTCTTCATCTTCACCCCTTCAGTTTCTGATAACTAAGACTCTGCAGTGGTTATCAGTGAATACTCTCTGGTCAGGGGCACCAGCAAGGTAAATGTATCTGGTTCATAGACCCTCTCATTGTTGTTGTGTGGTCCCTATTTGGATGACCGCAAGGACCTCACCCTGGTGGCACTCCCTTCAGTACTGTCCATTCAATCACTGAGCCAACCACTGAAGGAACCCAGCTCATTTGTACTCACTCCCCATTCAGGCTGGGTGACTTTAGACACAGTGTGGATTTTCTTTTCTTTCTCGGTCTGCCCCACCATCAAAGTTGATGTCTTTGCAGTAAATCAGATCCCTTCCCATCTATATTCCCCAGATGTTTTTCTCTACTGAGATATACATCTGCCTTCAGCAACCAGTCTTCCTTACAGAGTAGCATCACCCTGGTCAGGTCTGATGCAACCGGCTGGTGTTCATCGCTTGGGTTCTCTGCAATGGCATTGTCACCGGGTACACTTGATCTCCTGCTTGGTCTGTGAGGATGATAGGAATGTGGGTTTAACCTGAGTCTAGTGTTTCTCTGGCTGCCTCGCAGGGACTGTCGACCAACCCATGCTTATTCATCTGGAGCGTCACCCGTGGTTCTATCCACCTGCAAGTGAAACCTTTCTTTCAGCCACCTCTCTTACCATGAATTGGTCACCTAGTTGTGGGAGAAGTATCCTCTCTCCCTCTGGCTCTGTCTGGTCCACAAGATGTCTCTGCTGCTTTGCTCGATCCCTCAGTGTGTTACCCTGGTTACATTGATCCTTCCAACAGCTCCTTACTGTGCTCGACCCACCCCCGGGACCTCCTGAAGTGATTCCCACACATCACCCTGTCTCCCCTCCACACTGGAGGCTGTGATAGAACAAGGAACCCAGCGGAAAATCCTGGCAATTCTGGACAATGCTTCTCACCCTCTACGTGCCACCTTGGCTGAACAGAGGAACACTTTTAGTAATAGACTAAGACAACTGCACTGCTCCAAGGAGCACTATATGACGTCATTCTTACCCTTGACCGTTAGACTCTATAATGAGTCAACCTATATCTGGGGAAGTGATGACCCCCTCCTGTTAGACTGTTTGTAGTAAATTATTTTTTATTCTTTCTTACTTCTCTTCTAATATTTGTACATCTGTGCAATTGTAATGCTACTGTGATGCTGTAATTTCCTTTGGGATCAATAAAGTATCTATCTGCTTGTGGCTGCTGTCTGTCTGTGGGCCATGTTAGCTGATTTGCAGGTCACACATGTTATTTCACCCTTTCCTGAGCCTCCATCTCTCTTACTCAGTGTATCTGTTCCCAGGATAGTACCTTCATTGTTTGGGCACACTCAGAAATTTACAGGAAGCTGCCCTCCCTCAATCTCAAGTACCTGAGGCTGATTTCTCTCCTCCCTCATTGTTTCACCTCCTGCACTGGTCATGTAAATCGCCTTTCCAGTTGCGGGCAAGGGTAGATACAGTTATGGATACTGACAGCCCTGTGTCCACTGATATTTCACTTTGCTAACCCCCTAACAAAACTCTTGTGTGCATCCGTGGACGACCACCACTGGCAATAGAAAATGCCATCAGCTGTTTGACCTCACCAGCTCCACAATCTGGTCAGCAGCCAAATCAGAAAGAGAGGCCACTGCTTTAGAAAGTGATCTTTACCCTCCCCTCGTTTTTCAGAGCACTGTCTCCAACCATGGCCTGAGAAGCCACAGCTGTAACAAATCTTCTCCTTTACCCTCCCAAGTCTATTCCAGCAGTTCCTTGCTACGTGACCCAGCTGCTGGGACACAAGGCAAGTTCTCTGTGACATTACGGCAACAACATTCACTACAGCCGCTTTACGACTTCTCTTCACCACTCCCCTCTAGTCTACCTCACTAGCTCATGATACTATCATGGAGTGGGTCGATCCCAAAGCTAACCGCAAGTCTAAAGTTTCCTGGTGGGCTGCTACCCTGAATACTCCTCATACACTCGATATTTATGTTCTGCATAATCCATGGCAAACTCATCAGCTGTCTGAACTACTGACATTATTGTTCCTCAATTACTCTCAGCTCCCCCCAGTCGCTGCCTCACTTCCCCCTTGAAGTGATATCTCTCTTCATTGCTGGCATTCCCGGTTGCCCATGTACCATCCTTCATGCCCTGGGCCATACTGTCCCACACATTCCTCAGACACTGCTTTTAGCAACACATGGATACCTTTAGGGTGCAACTGGTGAATTTCAATCATTTCCTTAAGCTTGTGCCAGAATTCTGCATTCCCGCAGGTGACCTGCAGCGAGGGCAACTCTGACAGAATGATCTGCTTCTCCCCGGCGGTGAGGGGCTTATGGATGTCTGTAATCAAAGTCAAGGGCAGGCTTGGGTCATCAGGTTCTCGAGCTGACATTGCCTAAACCCTAATGGTACCATCCTGACGGATATATCCTGAAACTGATCTCGGCCTGACATTGCCTAAACCCTAATGGTACCTTCCTGACGGATATATCCTGAAACTGATCTCGGCCTGATATTGCCTAAACCCTAATGGTACCATCCTGACGGATATATCCTGAAACTGATCTCGGCCTGACATTGCCTAAACCCTAATGGTACCATCCTGACGGATATATCCTGAAACTGATCTCGGCCTGACATTGCCTAAACCCTAATGGTACCATCCTGACGGATATATCCTGAAACTGATCTCGGCCTAACATTGCCTAAACTCAAATGGTACCATCCTGACGGATATATCCTGAAACTGAGTAATCTCTCCCTCAAATATCTCCATGCTAATTCCCACATTATGCAAAATATGATGGATAAAAATTAAACAGTACACACTTAACATTGGAGAGTACGTGCTCTGCGATCTTCCACTTATATGCATCTGAACTAAGGCCTGGTGTATCTCTGTGCATTGAGAACTGCTACACCAAGGTTACAAACGTATTCTTAAAATGCGCATGTGTACGTACATATACACTCTCTCTCTCTCTCTCTCTCTCACTCTCACTCTCACTCTCACTCTCACTCTCACTCTCTCACTCTCTCACTCTCTCACTCTCACTCTCACTCTCACTCTCACTCTCACTCTCACTCTCACTCTCACTCTCACTCTCACTCTCACTCTCACTCTCACTCTCACTCTCACTCTCACTCTCACTCTCACTCTCACTCTCACTCTCACTCTCACTCTCACTCTCACTCTTCCCGGAATGAGTATTCACGCACACCACTGGAGTCCCGAACCATCAGTAACCAAATTTCGCAACTGGTTGCCTGTCTCACCAGATTAGCACACAAATGTTTAGTCTCTTACATAAACAGACATGCCCGCTCCCACACCACACTACTTCTCTGTCTACGGGTTCAGCTCTCTACCCTCTTTGTGATACCTCGAAGTCCCATACTCACTGACTCGAACAGATCCAAGTGTGAGTGGTAATTTTAAAAATACCCATGCACTTAGACTGCTGAAATCATTGGCCATGTGATGGTTTCCAGACAAACCCTCAAACATAACATGAACAGAGAGACACTAAAGCTATTGTATATAGAAATGTTTTATTGAACAAAAACGAGCAGCAGGCAACATATTAAGAACCTTTTGGAGGAAGAGGCCTGTTCACCCCAATATTACATGACATTTTGATATGCTAAAGATCAAAAGACAATTCTATATTTGCAACGTATCTACAATGCTTCCTTTGAATTAGAAGAAGGAGAAGAAAGCCCTTAACTCCGAGTGAAGTCACTGGGACGTCGTCATTGACAGCTTTTTTTTTTTTAGCGGGCTTTCTTGTTTTTACGAGGCCGAGTAGCTAGCTTGACACTAAACCCAACACGGATGGAAAGCGTGCAAGGGAGCCGGCTGGATTCGAAGTCCGGCGCTGATACCACAATGCCACCAGCCAGCCTCCTTTGAATTAACTTATATATAATTTCACACCTCCTCCTTCACACCCACACTCCAGACACCCAAAAATGAATGTTAATCAGCATTGTCTGGTTTTCCATTAACTGGCATCCTTGACTCCAGGAAGCTATTGTCCATGCCGCATTCTAAATTTGATCTACAATTCATGTTTTGGTCTAAAGATTGGTTGCAGAGGTTAGTTGCTGAAGTTAATATTTGCTGTTTACCCTAATTCCAGAATAAGCTCGAACACAAGAATGACTTTCAGGGCTGGAATTGGTTTATTATTGTCACATATACTGAGGTACAGTGAAAAGCTTGTCTTGCTTCGGGTTCATAGAGATCAATTCAATACATTGAGGTAGAACAAGGTAAAACAATAGCAACATAGAATAAAGTCTTAACAGCTACAGAGAAAGTGCAGTGCAGGTAAACAAAGTGCAAGATCGCAACGATGTAGATTATGTGGTCAAAACTATCTTATTCTACTAAGGATCCATTTGATAGTCTTATGACAGCAGGGTGAAATGAGCTTTTAGGCTTTTGTATCTTCTGCCCAATGGAAGATGGGCGAAGAGAGCGTGTTCAGGATGGGTAATGTCAAATAGCAAAATAGTACAACTGTGGCTGACAAGGGGAGTCAGAGCTAATGTCAAAGCAAAAGAGAGGGCATGCAAAAATTAGCGGGAAGCTAGAGCATTGGGAAGCTTTGAAAAACTTACCAAGAGCAATTAAAAGAATCATTAGGAGGGAAAAGATGAAATATGAAAGCAAGCTAGCAAATAATATCAAAGTGGATAGAAAAACCTTATTCAAGTATATAAAGAAAAAGAGATGAAAGTGGATATAAGACCACTAGAAAATGTGGCTGGAGAAATAATAATGGGGGCGAGGGACACATACAAAATGATGGAGGAATTCAGAAGGCCAGGCAGCATCTATGGAGAAAAGCATAGTCGACGTTTCGGGCCAAGATCCTTCAGCAGGACTGGGGACAAGGAGATGACTGATGAACTAAATGAGTATTTTGCATCATTCTTCACTGTGGAAGACACTAGCAGTGTGCCAGTTGTTTAAGGATGTGAGGGAAGAGAAATGAATGCAGTTAGTATTACAAGGGAGAAGGTCCTCAAAAAGCTGAAAGACCTAAGGGTACATAAGTCAACCAGACCAGATGAACTTCACCCCAGGGTTCTGAAAGAGGTAGTAATAGAGAATGTGGAGGCATTAGAAATGATCTTTCAAAAATCAGTGGACTCTGCCATGATGCCAGAGGACTGGAAAATTGCAGAACTCACTCCACTCTTTAAGTAAGGAGGAAGGCAGTAGAAAGGAAATTATAGACCAGTTAGCCTGACCTCAGTGGTTTGGAAGATGTTGGAGTCAATTGTTAAGGATGAGGTGATGGAGTACTTGGTGATGCAGGACAGGATAGGACAAAGTCAGTATGATTTCTTTAAGAGAAAATCTTGCCTGACAAACCTGTTGGAATTCTTTGAGGAGATTACAAGTAGGATAGATAAAGGGGATGTAGTGGATGTATATTTTGACTTTCAGAAGGCCTTTGACAAGGCGCTACACATGAGGCTGCTTACCAAGGAAAGTTACTAACATGGTTAGAGCATTGGCTGATTGGTAGAGGCAGCAAATGGGAATAAAAGGATCCTTTTCTGGTTAACTGTCAGTGATGAGTGGTGTTCTGCAGGAGTCAGTGTTGGGCTTACTTCTTTTTGTGCTGTATATAAGTGATTTAGATGATGAAATAGATAGCGTTGTTGCCATTTGCAGATGATACGAAGATTGATGGAGGGACAGGTAGGGTTGAGGAAACAAGCTGCAGAAGGTCTTAGAAGATTAGGATAATGAGGAAGAGAATGGCAAATGAAATACAATGTTGGAAAATGCATGATCATGCACTTTGGTAGTAGAAATAAATGTGCAGAATATTTTCTAAACGGGGAGAAAATCCAAAAATCTGAAATGCAAAAGGACTTGGGAGTCCTTGTACAGAACACCCTAAAGGTTAACTTGCACATTGGGTCAGTGGTGAGGAAGGCAAATGCAATGTTAACATTCATTTCAAGAGGTCTAGAATACAAGAGCAGGGATGTAATGCTGAGGCTATATAAGGCACCAGTAGGGTCTCACTTGAATATTTGAACAGTTTTGGGTTTCTCATTTGAGAAAAGATGTGCTGGCATTGGAGAGGGTACAGAGCAGGTTCACAAGGATGATTACAGAAATGAAAGGGTTATCATATGAGGAACATTTGATGGCTCTGGGTCTGTACTCACTGAAATTTAGAAGGATGAGGGGGGATCTCATTGAAACCTTTGGAAGGTTGAAAGGTTTAGACAGAGTAGATGTAGAAAGGATGTTTCCCATAGTGGTGGCGTCTAGAAAAAGAGGACACAGCCTCAGGATAGAGGGGTGTCCATTTAAAACAGAGATGTGGAGGAATTTCTTTAGCCAGAGGTTGGTGAATTTGCAGAATTTGTTATTACATACAGCTGTGGAGGCCAGGTTGTTGGGTGTATTTTAAGGCACAGCTTAATAGATTCTTGATTGGACATGGCATCAAAGGTTACCAGAAGAAGGCCGGGGAGTGGGGCTGGAGGAGGTGGGAAAGGATCAACCATGATTGAATGGCGGAGCAGACTCGATGGGCCAAATGGCCTAATTCTGCTCCTGTGTCTTGTGGTTTTATGGACTTTTATTGTACTGGCAGCTTTCCGAGGCAGTAAAAAGTATAGATAGAGTCCATAGAGGAGAGGCTAGTTTCTGTGATCACAACTCTCTGCAATTTCTTATGGTAGATTACAGAGCAGTTGCCATACCAAGCCGAGATGCATCAATAAAAATTGGTAAGGGTTGATGGGGACAATCCAAATTTCTTTAGTGTCTTGAGGAAGCAGAGGTGTTGGTTAGCTTCCTTAACCATGGTGACTATGTGGTTGTACGAGTACGGTCTGTGCACCAGACCAGATTTTCTCTGCACCTATGCAAACACGTACTTGTGCATATGACGATAGTAACTCAACCTTCACTTTGTGGTTCAATCCCAGTGTCTAGTGTGTCAAAGTGATATTTTCACATTCTCTCTGAGGTTTCCTGGTTTCCTCCAATATCTCAAAGTGTGTTAATTGGCTACTGAAAATTACTCTCAAGTGTGGAGGTGAGTGGTGGAATCTGAGGGAGTCAATACAAATGTGGGGAGAATAAAATGGAGTTAATATGAAACTAGGAATGCAGGTTTGATGGGCTGAATGGCTTACTTCTATGCTGTGTGGTTTCAAGACGGGAAGCAGACATCCCCTCGGTAAAATTTTCATCAGTTACTTGCTGTGACTCATTCAACCGCTGAGTGTTGTTAATTATCAACCCAAAATAGGCGACAGAGCAACATAAATATTGTGCGCGCAGAAAATCTTTGTGATTATTTTCCACAACAGGATTTTTGCAAACCATGCCCTCATGTTTTAGTCATGTCTTAAAAGAGCAGTGATCAGCTGGAGGTTTTGTCGAAAATGAGGTTCTGAATACTCCTGAGTTGTCATCTTGATATTGTCCCCAGTTGCTAAAATATTTTGTATTCGGACTGTTACAGTACTTTCTGCATTGGCAGTGTGAGGGATGTGGATGAGGAAATTAACCCCCCCAATTTCAGGGATAAGCTTTGAGTAACACTGTTCCAAATTCAGGAATGCTGCAAATATTTGCAATGTGAAATGAAATGTAAAAATGCTGGAAATATGCAGCAGTTAGTCAGCATCCAATTTAAAAAAAAACAATGGTGGTTGTGTCCTTTTTGTGCCCTAAACTTAGTGGAACATTACAGGACTTTTAACAGGGGCATTAGCCTGCACAATCTGACACTGAGGTACCTGGGGTGATGTTAGGTCAGGGCAACAAAGCTTGGTTGGTGAATGAAATGGATTTTAAAGAGAGTCACAAAGGCGGAGAATTAGAATGGTGTAAAGAGAGAATATGAGAGATCATGGACTAGTCAGTCAGGGGAGCTCAGAGAACTGTCTTTCTCTCAGAGATTGTATGGCTAGTGACAACTACAGTAATTAGGCAAGAGTGAAAGTCTAAGTGAACAAAATAAGGCTTTAAATTTTAATCTGGAGGCATTGCCAGACTGGGAATTAATGTAGATCAGTGAGCATTAAATGGTGGGTGAAAAAGTCTTGGTTTAAAAAAAAGTCCTTTACTTCTATCTGTCTTCTGGTAAAAAGCACATTTGATATTGCTGACACCCCAGACCATGCATGCTATAGTGTTTACCTGATCAGTATCACTCGTTCGTCTCCAAGCATCTTCCTCAACACGTGAGTTCTACAACCAGATCAAATGTGAGCTTCAGCAACAATAGAGTAAAGATCTAAACGTCAGGGAATAACATCTGAAAAGATCAATCGGCTTGCAGGATTTCTTGGTTACTTGAGGTGCTCTGTCAGGGACATCACTGTTTGCTTTGAAATCCTTGTGATGCCTCTATAGTAGCAGTAAATTCTGTTTAAAGCAGTTTTTCTAAATGTTGGTAGGCATTCTTTCAGTGTGCCTCACTTGAAAGGCTCTCAAGACCTGGGGCCGAGAATGTGAGTTTGATATGATACTGAGCCCCACAGCCCTGTTGTAACCTTGCCTGGCATACACTGAGCCTGCAAGTTTATTTGCTGTTATTGCTGATATTTTATATAAAAAGCTAAGCAAGTATCGACTGCACTGTAGTGCTATTTTACTAAACACAAAATACTCTGCAGATGCTGTGGTCAAAGCAACACTCACAACACGCTGGAGGAACTCAGCAGGTCGGGCAGCATCCGTGGAAAAGATCAGTCAACGTTTCGGGCTGGAACCCTTCGTCAGGACTGAAGAGGGGAGGGGCAGAGGCCCTATAAAGAAGGTGGGGGGAGGGTGGGAAGGAGAAGGCTGGTAGGTTCCAGGTGAAAAACCAGTAAGGGGAAAGATCAAGGGGTGGGGGGAGGGAAGCAGGGAGGTGATAGGCAGGAAAGGTGAAGAAGGAATATGGGAAAACACAATGGGTAGTAGAAGGAGGCAGAACCATGAGGGAGGTGATAGGCAGCTGGGGGAGGGGCAGAGTGAAATAGGGATAGGGGAAGGGAGGGGGAGGGAATTACCGGAAGTTGGAGAATTCTATGTTCATACCAAGGGGCTGGAGACTACCTAGACGGTATATGAGGTGTTGCTTCTCCAACCTGAGTTTAGCCTCATCATGGCAGTAGAGGAGGCCATGTATGGACATATCCGAATGGGAATGCGAAGTGCTATTTTACTGTTATGGTATTGGCTTTGATTAAAGACCTGGTGTAATAGTCGCATGCAAACAGGTTCTCCTGTATGCAGTAATAGTCACATGCACACAGGTCACTCATACGCGGTAATAGTCGCGTGCACACAGGTCACTCGTACATTGTAGTAGTCACATGCACACAGGTTCTCTCACATATTGTAATGGCCACATGCGCACAGTTTCATGCACGAGGTAATGCTTGTGCGCAGATTCATATGCATATGGTAATAGCTAAATGTAGAAATATGTAGATACACACACTTCTTGCGCGTATACAGAGGTGCACACATACTAACACACATGCATGGTAATACCCACATACACATTCAGATAGATCGGAAATAAAAGGCATACAGTATAAAGAATAATAGAGGTGTACCAAACATAAAGAGGCCCTTCAACCAATCACGTCAATGTCAATCATCTATACTATTCCCAGTTACCCGCACTTGGTCCTTGTACCTGAGTGATTCAAGTGCCTATTCAGAATAAATGTTGTGAGAGTGTCTGTCTCCACTGTCTTCTCAGACAGTCCCTTCTGGATTCAAACCACCCTCTGTTTCCCTCAGGTCCCTACTAAATACTTACTCCTTCCTCTAAACCTATTGTGTAACCTCTGGCTTCAGACACATCTACAGTGGCAATATCTAAACTACTATCTGCTGGTCTGCACGTCAACAGGAATATTCAAACTAACCAGAGTTTTTTAGAGCCACAAGGTAATGTCGCAGCTCTGTAAAATCTGGTAAGGCCACACGGAGTATTGTGGCTTCATTCTAAGCAGAGTGTGGAAGCATTGGAGAGGCTGCAGAGGGGATTGACCGGGATGCTGTCTGGATTGGAGAACATGCCTTACGAGCTAGGGGTTTCCTCTTTGAAGTGATGGATGTACATAAGATTATGAGAGGTATAGATAAAGTGGACAGAGAGGGCAGCAATGGCTAATACGAGAGGACGTCCCTTTAAGGTGAGTGGAGGAAGGTTTAGGGAGATCTCAGAGGTACAGTAAATTTTTTTTACACAGAGTGGTAGGTGTTTGAAACACACTGTCATTGGTGGTGGTAGAGGCTGATATGATAGGGACATTTAAGAGATTATTGGGTAGACACATGTATGAAAGAACAATGAAGGATTATGGGCTATGTAGGAGGGAAGGGTTAGATTGATCATGGATTAGGTTTAGGTCAGTACAACATCGTAGATAGAAGAGCCAGTACTGTTCTATGTTCTAATACTGGCAAATGTAGTTTACATGTAAATGTACATAGATAACCCTTACATAGATTGGCATGAAATCACACATGCGCCTGTAAACACATACAAAGGGATGTCCATTTATGGCCATGCCAATGCATTTCATCCATAAAAATGTTACTGAATGGGCCTGTTGCTGATTGAGTTTCTCTCTTGTGAACTGTCTTTTCAACAGAAGGCCAGCTAATTCCTGGGAGCAACTTTACCAATGAGTGCAACATTCCGGGGAACTTCATGTGCAGTGACGGCAGGTGTATTCCCGGGGCCTGGCAGTGTGACGGCCAGCCAGACTGCTTTGACAAGAGTGATGAAAAGGAGTGTCGTGAGTGATGGCTTTGTATTTCTCGTAGACGGTTCCTGTTCCAAAATTTTCTGCAGGTGGTTTAATGTCCTCACAATCGTCTGCGCTGAACGTGGTCATCAGTCACACATCGGCTGAAAGATGGAAGCAGATTGGCAATAAATCACAGAGCATCCAAATATTTTACTGTCGGGGAAAAATGTGATGGATTGCCTAAAAGGACTAAATGCTCTGTGCCCTTGCATTTACCAGCCTTCACTGACTTTAAATAGCCACGTGTGACAGATTGAACCTTTCAACTGCTTTTATGGTCCTGCATTACAGCAGTAAAATCAAAAGTAAAAAAAAGTGCAGTCAGTAATCCATTCTTGTGACAACCCAAGGACATGAAAGATAATGGGACATAGAACAGGAACAGGCCCTTTAGCCCCAGCCTCTGTGCTGATCATGATGTCAAGTTAAACTAATGTCTACTACCTGCACATGAGCCATATCCCTCTGC
This sequence comes from Mobula hypostoma, assembly GCF_963921235.1. NCBI lineage: Eukaryota > Metazoa > Chordata > Chondrichthyes > Myliobatiformes > Myliobatidae > Mobula > Mobula hypostoma. The sequence goes on along the minus strand of NC_086107.1, from coordinate 68,735,806 downwards.
CCCTCCACTGCCCACATCTTCACATGTCTGCCTTAAAGCCTCTGAAATACCACCATTGCATCTGCTTTTACCACCACCTCTGGCAACATATACCAGGCACCCACCACTCTCAGTGTTTTTAAAACAAAACCTTACTCCACACATCTCCTGTAAGCTTCCCCCTCTCACCTTAATGCCATGTCCTCAAGTTTTTGACATTTCAACCCTGGATCTATGCCTCTGAAAAAAAGGATCTCGCGCTTTCCCAGCATATATGACGAATAAACTCTTCTCGGGCTTCCAGCCGGGTACAGGTATCGATTATAACTGACGGTTCAGTGACAAACTCTGCCATCTTCACTGGGGATCCCTGATGGAGAAAGCAGAGGTTGTCGTTGAAACATCGGTTATAATCAATACCTGCACCCGGCTGGAAGCCCAAGAAGAGTTTATTCTTATCTATGCCTCTCATAATCTTATATCCTCTGTCAAGTCTCCCCTTAACTTCTGATGCTCCAGAGAAAACAATGCAAGTTTGTCCAAACTTCTCCTCACAGTTAAAACTCTCTGAGCCAGTCAGCAAAATGGTGAACCTCTGCTGCCATGTCCTTCCTGCAAATGGGGCAACCAGATCTGCAGACAATGTTCCAAATGTAGCCTGACCTAAAACTTTATATAGCTGCAACATAACTTCTGACTCCACACTCAGTGTCCCACGAAGGCAAGCTGTACCTTCTTTATCACCCTATCTACCCGTGTTGGTGTTATATAAAATATTAGATAAATTCAATCCCTTTTTCCCCTTTCTTGTTGGCAACAGAAGCAACAACATAAAGATAATGTTTAGTACACTCTCAGTACAATGATCCAGAAAACCCTTACTTGTCAGCTGCCTCGCATCTTCAGTGACCAGAATTTGAACCTGTTTCTCCACCCCCCCCACCCCCACCTGTATTGAGTTTGCATGCTCTTCCTGTGACCATGTGAGTACTCTTGTTTCCAAAGCCATGTTGGTGGGTTAATTAGCTATTATAAAGTACCCTTCGGGTAAGTCACAGAAAAAATGAAGTAGAACTTGATTGGCAGTTCAGAAAGAACAAGCTGCAGGACTACAGGGGAACAAGGGAATGGCTCTTTTGGGACCCAGCATGGAGCCATTGGACCAAAAGGTCCCCAATGTCATAGTAAGAAATAAATTGTTTAGTTTTAGAACATAAAACATCAAACAGTACAGCACAAATACATGCCCTTCGGCCCACAATGTCGTACAAAACCAACTAAAAAGTAAATTTAAAAAACCTCTAAAAAAAAAATAACGCTTCCTATCTACATAATCTCCCTATCCCTGCATCTTCTTCATCTTCATGTGCCTATCTAAACGTCTCTTAAAAGCCTCCAATGTATTTGCCTGTACCACCATACCAGGCAGTGAAGAGCTAGCTTAGCTCATGTTGGTCCTCTTGCTCTCTCAATCTCCCAAAAAGCAGGGACAGGGTCAAGCAGTTTGCCATTTGTGCATCAGAGCTCACCAGCTAGTTAAGCATTAGCTTGCAGCAATGCTGAAAGTACCTGAAGTGGTGTTAACCGATGTGGATCGACTTAAAGCTGGGGGAAACAGCTATGAAATATTTGGTTTCAACATTAAGAACAACTTACAAAAACAACTCCTTGCCCTCCTCCACCATGTTTCTCAAGTAAACAAAACGACCACATTAAAACTAATTCTGATTCTGATTGTTACCACTCTTGTGCATTATTCCATGACGATCTTCATAGGGCACAGCGGAACCCAGTGCAACACTGTTGTTTAGAACAGGGTGCAAGGACGTGTCCAGAAGCTGCACGCTAGTCATTTTAACTTCAGTGAAGATGGGCATGACTGCAGATGCTGTAACTTGGAGCATCAAACAATATGCTGGGGGAGCTCAGTTCACTTGAGTTCCTTGTGTAGATTGACACTCCACTTTAACCTCGTGAAGAAGCTTTATAAAAATATTAAAAAGGGAAATATTAATAAGCAGTTTAATAAATTTGGACTGGTTCTTCTTTATTAGTTCAATAAGGAGATTGAAGTAATGAAAAAGAACCAGCCCAGATTTATTAAAAACAAGTCATGTTTAATGATTCGAGATAGGTTATTTTTCTTGCGGAGAGGTGATGGAGCACACATCACTGGAAATACATATAGTCTGCTTGGGGGTATGTAGAAGGAAGTTGATCCCATTAGGAGGTGTCCCTGGTTCTGAAGCAACAGACAAAGCCGTGTTAGGCATGCGTCAGAAGGAGTAGCATGTTTATTGGACCAACTTTTTCAATCAGGTAGTTGTTAATGATCTGGAGCTTTCTATGTGTTGGGGTGTTGAACTTATGATCAGTCAGTGTCTTATGTTAAAACAATTGTTTAACAACAGTGAGGTGTGTGAGAGTAACCTGAGAACCAAAGGTTCATTTATTTATTATCAAAGTATACAACTCTGAAGCTCTTCTTCTCCAGATAGCCATGAAACAAAAAAGAAAAGAAAGGCAGCACAGTCGTCAACCCCCAAATCCCCCCTCCCCGCACAAAAATAAGAACAAAAACAGAATAGGCACATCGGCCCCCAAATCCTCTCTCCCATGCAAAAAAACAAACAAAAACAGAGCAGGCACTTCAACCCTCAAATCCCCTCCCTGCACAAAAGAAAATGAGAAAGATCGGACAAATAACACAATATAAAAAAAACTGTAGGATGGCTTTAAATTTATCCCATCCCCAATCCCTCTCAGCCTCTGAACCTAGGCAGAGGAATAGGGTCTCAGAGTTCCTGATCACACATCATCTCACGTCACTCTGTAGCACAGGCTTTGCAAGTTCTGACCAGTAGCAGTAGATGCTGGATTATTCCTGCCTCCAGTTTGTCAGTGAAATGTTCACGTGGAGTTGGACCACACAGAAACAGGCCCTTCAGCCCATCAAGTCCTTGCCAACCCATTTACATTAATGCTATGCTAAACCTGAAATCAATCTCTCCATATTCCCATAAACTTCTCCCAACTCCTCGGGTTCTACCCCTCACCCACACACTAGGGATCATTTACAATGGCCATATAACTCACCAACCCAAGCATCTTGTGGATGTGGGGGAAAACTGGAGTACCTGGAGGAAGCCCTCACAGTCACAGGGAGAATTGTGCGGACCTGGCACAGACTGGGCACCAGAAGTCAGGATTGAGCCTGGGCTGCTGGAGCTGTGGCATCAGCTCCATCTATTTAACAGGGGTTCCCACCCTGGGGTCTATGGAGCCCTCAGTTAATGATAGGGGCCCATGGCATGAAAAAGATAGGGAACCCTGTATAATAGTGAACACTGCATGTGCAGGATGCACTTGAAGACTTAAAGAAATCCCAGTCTTCAATAGCCATTTTTTCCCACAGGTTGTAGACCTTGTTGGCAAAGTCAATATTCATTCTCCATCCCTAATTAGATAGGAAAATCAGCTGCTGCTCTACACACAGCAAGATCACACTAAAGATACCAGATAAGCTCCTTTAGTTGTTGTTCACAGTTAAATAAGTACCTGCACGTCAGGGAGAACCCCACTGACCTTTATATTAGTACCCTGAAGCACTTACTGCCCCATTCACACGTCCAACTCTGCAACCTCTTTCATTGCTGGTAGGGTTCAAGCACACTATGTACCTTCCATCTGGAATTACCTGCCGTTCTATTTTTGACACCAAGTTGCATTTTGGCCGATCTTCTCAATAATTTTGCAGAGGTGGACGGCGAAAAAAAGAGGGGCTGTTGGAAAGTAGAGTGTTAAATCGCAGGTGACAGATCTCTCCCTTACCCAGGGATGTCTGATGGGAAAGGCAGTGCAGGCAGAGGGAGGGATAAATTTATTGGCTGACTTGCTCGGGCATTATTTCTAATACGATGATTTAAAACGGATTGCAATTTTTTCTCATGATGGGTGAGTGGTCAGGGTAAACCTGTTTTTTTTTAATGGAAGTTCACGGCTTAAGGTTTCGTGACCTGCAGATTTTTGCCCCCATGATGAAATATATCTGTGTGTCATCTTAACTTTTGCTTTGGTTTTCTCTCTCATCTTTTTATCTCATTGTCCTACAGCAAGAGTCAAATCCAAATGTGCTCCAACCTTTTACCCCTGCGCCAGCGGCGTGCATTGTATTATCGGGCGTTTCCGGTGTAACGGATTTGAGGATTGTCCAGATGGCAGTGATGAGGAAAACTGCAGTAAGTTCTTCTATTACCAGATTAGTCTATAGTTTTGAAAGGAAGAGACTGACCCTGGTAATGCAGACAAAATGCTGGATGAGCTCAGCAAGCCAGGCAGCATCTATGGAAAAGAGTAAATAATTGACATTTCGGGCCGAGACCCTTCTGCCCAAAGTGTGAACTGCTTAGTCTTCTCCACAGATGCTGCCTGGCCTGCTGAGTTCCTCCAGCAATTTGTCTGCATTGCTTTGGGATTTCCAGCATCTGCAGACTTTCTTGTGTCGACTAACCCTGGTAGCCCATAATTAGGCCTATGGGATTTTAATTCCACGCCCCAACAGTTGGAGAATTTTTATCTTGGTTTCCATTTATTCCTGGAGGATTCATCACATAATTTTTTCTCCTCCGTTAGTTTGGCTGAGTGAGATTTTCTTTCCCTGTGTTTTTACTGTGTGGTAAATAAAGCAAAAGGGCCAAAACTGTAGTTAAAAGAATCGGTAATTGGTTCCTGTTGACACTTTTAGTGAGATAGAGTGAAAAGGTTTTGGTCACAGAGAGATCATTCCAGACGCAAGTGCGTTGAGGTAGTAGAACCGCAAAAAAGCAGTGTAGAATGTAGTGTTATATTGACAGAGAAAGTGCAGTCTAGGTAGGCAAATAGGCAGAGGGTCCACGGCAAGGTAGAAAGAGTTCATTGTTGTCAATAACCATGTCCCTTCAAGACTCTTATAACAGTAGGAGTAAATAAGGTGCCACAGCTGATTTTATTGAAGATTAATCCTTAATTTCTGGTGAATTGGTGATCGATGTGGACATCTGGAAATTCTAAACCTTGTCTCATTTCTGACATTCCTGAACCTGCTCTGTGCCTTTTCGTTCCCTTTGCTATTTCTAGCCTCTTGTAGCCCTCAAGTAGGCACACAGCACTCGCTGACCGTGTGTGTTCACTCTTCTAGGCAGACACCAATTGACTGTCCCCTGCCACTTTGGATCCTTTAGAAAGGTTCACCTAATTTACCCAGTGTCATTTAGTAATCCGGAAGGGTCCAAGGATTACTACCATTCTAAGGAACAGCCTGATTGTTGCTGCAGGAACATATTGCGATGCATTGTGAATCCTTGAGTTTATCCTGTTGGAACATTTTGTGCTGACTGACTGACTGACAGGATGTTACACCTCACTGTTTTGGTCACAACTGCAGCAACCACCTTGCAATGGGGATTTGTATTAGTATCTAATACTCTCGTTTTCACACTCACTCGATCACCTCACCCTGACGGCATTTCTGAAGACTATAAGAGAATCCTAGTGGACAGGGAGCACTGAATCAAAACCTGTGCAAGACCAAAGCACAAAGAGCAGAATTAGGGCATTTGGCCCATTGAGTCTGCTCTATGATTCAATCATGGCTGATTTATTATTCCTCTCAACCCCATTCACCTGACTTCTCCCCGTAACCTTTGACGCCCCAACTAATCAAGAACCTGTCAACCTCTGCTTTAAATGTACCCAATGACTTGGCCTTCCACAGCCATCTGTGACAATAAATCCCAGAGATTTATCTCCCACCCAGCTGAAGAAGTTCCTCCACATCTCTGTAGATAAAGAATTAACAAGAATTCCTCGAAAGCTTGTATCGGAGGCGTTTGATCAAAGTGGTTTCAATGGTTGTCTTCTCCCTAAACCTTCCACAGGGCTTCGCTGGTTACTCATCCAGCTAAAAGTTAAAGCTGTAAGATTGCTGTATCTAATCGTATTTGACGGTCTGCAGTCATCTATCCCTGACCCCATTTGTTGGAGTGCTCCAGTGATGGCGTGTTAATTCAACTCTCTTGTTCTTCTGCAAAAGGAAACAGCTTCAGGACTTCACTTCCGTGCTTTCACTGTGGTGAAGTCATCTCAGCACCTTTGACCCTTCCTGCTCCCGGAGGACACGACTGCTGGCTGCCATCTGATGACAACCTTTGTTCTGGCCGGTGAAGTGAGGGTACCTGGAGACTCAGTGACTCCCGGTAGGAGGGAAGAGGTTGAAGGAACCACCAGGCAAGGCATGATTCTCGGTGTCACATCAAGCAAAGGAAAGATATGGCACAGAACTGAGTTTGTGATGGTTCTTCAGTGGAGTTATGCAATTAGTTTCTCTTCCTTGCCCCCTCCCAGGACAAATACATCACCTACAATAATTAATTCTGTTTCACCAGAAATGTGTTACTGAATCTGCTTCAGGTCATATGATCCAAACCATAAACTGTGTAAAATAGAACCTCTCCTTATCTCTGGCTCTTTTATAGAATACTATAGCACAGAAACAGGCCCTTTGGCCCATCTAGTCCAAGCCTTCTTGACATCCTGCCTAGTCCCATCTACCTGCACTGCACCATAGTCCTTCATACCCCACTTATCTATCTACCTATCCAATCTTCTCTTGTGAAGCAGTTAAAGCCTGAATCCACCACTTCTGCAGCAGTTCGATCTGCACTCACCAGCCGCTGGGTGAGGAAGTTCCTCCTTTAAGTAGTTCACCTTTCATCCTAAACCCATAACCTCTAGTTCTAGTCTCACTCAACTTGAAGGGAAAAAGATTGCATACATTTACCCCATCCATACCCCTCAAAATTGTATCTTGTATCTCTCTAAAAGATTTCCCCTCATTCCCCTGCACTCCCGGGAATAAAATCCAAAGCTTTCCCTAGAACTCGGGTCCTCAAGTCCCAGCAACACCTTTCATCCAGTCTGTTTAATCTGGTTATGGACATTCCTACAGCGGTCACAGCTGCCTCAGGAGATCACTCAGAGCAGTGCTAAGCTTTCAGAATAAACCAGCAGCTTCTGAGCTGCAGACGGGATGTAGTTGCACAGAGTAGGGTGGAAGGTCCAGGAGATACTGAATCCCATGGTGGAAGGTCCAGGAGATACTGAATCCCATGGTGGAAGGTGCAGGAGACACTGAATCCCATGGTGGAAGGTCCAGGAGATACTGAATCCCAGGGTGGAAGGTCCAGGAGATACTGAATCCCTGGGTGGAAGGTCCAGGCGATACTGAATCCCATGGTGGAAGGTCCAGGAGACACTGAATCCCAGGGTGGAAGGTCCAGGAGACACTGAATCCCATGGTGGAAGGTCCAGGAGACACTGAATCCCATGGTGGAAGGTCCAGGAGACACTGAATCCCAGGGTGGAAGGTCCAGGAGACACTGAATCCCAGGGTGGAAGGTCCAGGAGACCCTGAATCCCATGGTGTAAGGTCCAGGAGATGCTGAATCCCAGGGTGGAAGGTCCAGGAGACACTGAATCCCAGGGTGGAAGGTCCAGGAGATACTGAATCCCATGGTGGAAGGTCCAGGAGATACTGAATCCCATGGTGGAAGGTCCAGGAGACACTGAATCCCATGGTGGAAGGTCCAGGAGACACTGAATCCCAGGGTGGAAGGTCCGGGAGACACTGAATCCTGTGGTGGAAGGTCCAGGAGACACTGAATCCCGTGGTGGAAGGTCCAGGAGACACTGAATCCCAGGGTGGAAGGTCCAGGAGACACTGAATCCCAGGGTGGAAGGTCCAGGAGACACTGAATCCCAGGGTGGAAGGTCCAGGAGATACTGAATCCCATGGTGGAAGGTCCAGGAGATACTGAATCCCATGGTGGAAGGTCCAGGAGACACTGAATCCCAGGGTGGAAGGTCCAGGAGACACTGAATCCCGTGGTGGAAGGTCCAGGAGACACTGAATCCCGTGGTGGAAGGTCCAGGAGACACTGAATCCCAGGATGGAAGGTCCAGGAGACACTGAATCCCGTGGTGGAGGGTCCAGGAGACACTGAATCCCGTGGTGGAGGGTCCAGGAGACACTGAATCCCGTGGTGGAGGGTCCAGGAGACACTGAATCCCGTGGTGGAAGGTCCAGGAGACACTGAATCCTGTGGTGGAAGGTCCAGGAGACACTGAATCCCGTGGTGGAAGGTCCAGGAGATACTGAATCCCAGGGTGGAAGGTCCAGGAGATACTGAATCCCATGGTGGAAGGTCCAGGACAATCTGAATCCTCGCCTCTGGCACCAAGAGAGCAAGTGGAGAGCTTACTCTGCTTCTTGTTGGAATGACGGAGCTGTGAATTCCTGCACCTTGACTGGACTACTGTCAAGCTGTTGAAAACTTGTGGCCATCTGCATGAGTGAGGCACGAGCAAGGTCGATTGGTGGGTATACCTTTTGGAGAAGTGATGGTGACTTCTAGAATATTCTTGTAGAGGAAAGCAGCCGATTGTGTTGTTGGGTAAGTGAGGAAGTTTTATTTATGTACAAAGTAGGGTGGTCACTGATGTCAGCTGTTGACTGAGGTGATGCAATAAGACCTAAGCATCCTCCATCTGCAAGTCTCTGTGGCACATTGCTCCATTCAGTGAAGATCGGCGCAGGCCTCCATTGTCCAGCCCCGTTTTAAAGACCAAGTTAACGAAGGATGCATTAGATTTGCGTCCCACAGCACCCCGCAGAGCCCTCCAGCAACAGAAGCAGGTGTTGGAAGGTCTGACGGTCCTCCAAGTGTCTTGTAGAGGCATGTATCATCTTAGTGAGCTTCCTTTGGACTGAAGTTATTATCCATGCCAGCCAGGGATGTGGGTGTGGGTGGAGGGGAAAACGCCAAGCACCATGGAAGGGTTACTGGCCTGAAACACTACCTGTGCTCCTCCCTCCTCAGATGCTGCCTGACCCACTAAGTACTTCCAGCATTTTCTGTTTTAATTTCAGATTTACAGAGTAGCATTTTTTTGTGTGTGTTTTATTGTGGAGGAGTAACTTTTGCAAAGTGCCAAGGTTGACTACTTAAATCCTTTCATGCAATAAACTGGTTTCCTGGTGGAGGGGACTGAGGTGGGGGGGGGGTGTCGGGCAGGGTCTCTTTCAGCTGGCATCCCTGATCTAACCACTGGAGCCCTGGAGATGCCCAGCCCATCAAACAGGACAGCTCAAACCACCATGATGTCTGATTTACACACACACAATGCTGGAGGAGTTCAGCAGGCCAGGCGGCATCTGTGGAAAATAGTGCAGTCAACGTTTCGATCTGCTGAATGTTTCTAGCATTCTGTATGTTTTTATTTCAGAGTTCCAGCATCTGCAGCTTTTTTGCTTCACTCTGCACTTCTCCACTGTCTTTCCCCACGTTACCCATTCCCAACCCCAAGGATCACCTCCTCTCTTCCCATCCCCAATTACCAACAATATACATTACTTTCATAGCCTGTTCTGATCATCATACACTTTCAGTAAAAGAAACCTAAAGATAAGTTTGGTTTGGACATTTGGATGGCAATGACTTTGCTGTGCGTAAGTAGGTTATTGACCCTGAGCTGCTTAGTGAAGACCATACCGTAGCATGGAGGGAGGGATGTAGTAGACCAGGATATCCAGCCACCACTACTTTGAACAACAGTAACACTATAAATGAAATAGGTCTATTATTGCCATATCTGCTGAGGTAGAGTGAAAAACTTGCCTTGCATTCTGTTCACACAGATCAGATCACTACCCAGTGCAAGGTAAAGTAATAACAGAATGCAGAATAAAGTGTAACAGGCACAGAGAAGATGCAGTTTTGGTTTTAAAGGTCCAATTTAATGTCAGAGAAATGTATACAATATACATCCCTGAAATGCTTTATCTTCGTAAGCACTCACGAAAACAGAGAAGTGCCCCAAAGAATGAACGACAGTTAAACATGAGAACACCAAAGTTCACTCCCCGGTTCCCCCCCGCGTGTAAGTGGCAGCAAGCTACGATCCCCTCTCCCCTTCCAGCAAACAAAAAGCGCACCTGCTACCAAGCACAAGCGTGAGCTAAGCAATAGCAAAGGCACAGACCTTGCAGTTACCCCAAAGACTATCGCATTTCATCCAGCATTCGACAAACCACAGGTTCTCTCTCTCCCTAATAAGGGAGAGGGAGGTGTCCCCCATTTTCATAACGAGCAGGAGACATAACAACAGCCTGTTGGTTTACGTTGTTTAAAAAGTCCATTTTGTTGCTTTTTACGAGTTCTGTGCCTGAAGATCGCAAAGAACTCGGGTCTTCGAGCCCACAGCGAAAGATTTTCCGGCCTCCCTGACAACACAGGAGTGTCCTGCCGTGACACGGACCCTTGATCCGCCCTCCTCCAGAGGCCCGAGATCTTGGGCTCTCAAATTCGAGCTGGACTCTCGGTCTGAACCCTTGGCATGTCGAACAATAATGGCCAGTCCTGAAACCCCGAGAACAGGTCCCATTCCCACAAAGAACCGAAGTCTGTGTGTAACTCCAGGTCAGGGTCTTCAAAAGAACCCTGAACGGAAAAAAAATAAAGATATTAAAGGTGGAAGTAGATATCTTTCCGAAGATGCAAGCAAAGGAGTGGCCGTTTAGCGCCATCTTAACTCTGCCTCCAACAGGTAAACAACAAGGTGTAAGATCATAAGATGGATTGTGAGGTCAAGAGTTTAGCTTATGGAACTAAAACTAATGTAGCAGCAGGGTAGAAGCTGGCCTTGAGCCTGATGGTTTCTGTTTTCAGGCTCCCGATGGGAGAGGGGAGAAGAGAGAAGAGAGAACGTCCAGTTGCAAATCAAGAGATGGCTGACTTTTTTTGTCTTCAGTTTATTGGCTAATCAATGAATGGGTCTGAATAAATTCCTTTGCAATTCTCACTGATGGTTCACAGTCGCAGGAGAGCAAATGATTGCAAACAATATTTTAAATCTCTTCATGGTAGAATGTTCTGTTAGTAAAATATTCTCCAGGACTGAGTTTGAACATGTGTTGAATGATGTATCTTAAGGAATTTTACCAAAGCCTTGGTTAATATTTAATATAGAGTGTGATATCCATCTCTGTATGACAAACTGTATCCATATTAATTCCTTTAAAACCTGGGTTGGGTCCCTCTTCTTGTATAAGATTGTGTCTGCATCCATCCATCTACAATATCATGACTATGTCTTCTTTATAACAGTGTTATTGTCCATCACTGCATAACACACAAGCGTGTGTGTCATACTGTGTGACCCTGACAGTTTGTCACTATATACGACTAGTTCAGGCCCTGGTGTAATGTGAGATTTTTACTGCAGATCGCTTGAAGTATTTAAAAGCAATTTTCCAATTATCGTACAGCACGAGAAATGGGCTGCTGAAATGGTGCAGCACAAAAAATTGTATGTCTGTAGACGATGGTCTATCATGTGTCTATCAATATCCATGTTCCAGCTCTTTACAGAATAACTATAGCCCAGTCATCAGCACTTTTGTCTTTGAATTTGGCTTATTTTGTTTAGATAATTTCAGTCAAGTAGCACCGTGTAACAAGCAGTTTTGTCTTCAACCACTGTCGGCTGGTTATTTCTGTAAATCTCTAATACTATTTCTGTTTCGTAGCAGCAAATCCCCTGTTATGTTCAACAGCCCGTTTCCACTGTAAGAATGGAAGGTGTGTCGACAAGAGCTTCCTTTGTGACGGAGTGAACAACTGCCAGGACAATAGTGATGAAGATGACTGTGAGATCTCACCAGGTACGGTGCTGCACTCCCAAGAGTAGACGATATTCAGGATCACAAAATATTTCACCATGGTAAATCTGGCTGAAGTGGAGCAAAGCAAATAGTTAATTTCTGGCCTTGCTAATGTGAAACTCTTTTTACCTTCCGCTCAGTATCTCAATTATTTATCCCTCTCGTTCTGATCCGTCAGTATGTTAACTCCATCTAGAGTCTAGAATGTGTATAACCTGCATGGTCCGTATAGCATTAAGCATAAAACCTTCTGCAAACTTGAATAGGCAGACCTTGTGAGTTGTGTGCATGTGAAACCCTTGTTATTTATATGTACAGAGGCATGTTGTCCTCTTCAGTGTGTGTGTGTGTGTGTGCAAAAGCTGTGCAGTCTGAGTACAAAATGGTGGGTGCACAGTATTCAGTTGGACTTGGTGCTGTAAGGGTTTATCATTAGGATGATTTCTGGGTCTGTGGTTGCCTGCTGAGTGAGAATGTGTCTCTGATTAGATTAGTGCAGCCTGCTGTGACTTGCCAGTCAGCCCTCTTTCCGCTTTGTGTTTCCTTGTGTTAGACTCTTGCCCATTAGATAATCAACAGGAACAAAGCTTTAAAAGTACCAGAAATGAATTGCGGATGTTGCTCTGCCGATGTTTTACAGCATTCTTGATTGGTTTCAGCAGAGCCACCGCACATATTTTCAGCGTCAACATAAGCCGATTTGCGAGTGTCCTGCTAGATCAACTCTTCCTGATCCCATGCCGGGTTACCTTTGGCCAGTCTTGCTCTGCGTACGGCCAGTTCAAAGACAAAAATCTCATCACTTATGCATTTCAGACATTTGATCTGGATTCCACAGTTTGTATATCATTTCCACCTTTGCAAATGTAAAGGTATGATGGTAGTCATGGCCAGGACCATTGCTGCATTATGTACTTGTGCTGTAATTTTAACAAAATAATTGCACAGCCTCGCCTTCTCCCGGTTGTTTTGAATTTTTTTTGATAGGCTGTTCCTTTAAATTAAGAACAACATTGTGGCATTTCGTAAGGTTATCAAACAAAATTTGACACCAACCACAGAAAGAGGAAAGGTGACAGAAAGTTGAATGGTTTCAGAATTTCTCGGCGGAGGAGACTTGGGAGTGTTTGTGTCGAGAGCTGCAGGGTGTGGGGGCAGTGGCAGAGTAAGGAAACTGAGGTGGGAATTTGGAGTGCAGACTTGCAAGGCTGGAAGAGATTACAGAAGCAGAGAGGAATGAAACCATGGAGAGGCTTAACAAGAGAATGAAGGTCTCAACGTTCATCCACTGGACTACATGGAGAAAGGAGTAACAGCGGGGAGAGCAGGTTAGTGTACAGGAGCCCTGCATCACACTATTCCCATGTACGCCTTTGAATGGAAAATGCTACAAAAGGTAGTGTCTTCAGCCCAGTACGTTATGGGTAAAGCCCTCCCAACCTTGGAGCTCGTCTACATGAAACACTGTGCATCCATCATCAGAGATCTACACCACCCAGGCCATGCTCCCTTCTCACTGTGCCCTCAGGTCGAGAGTAAAAGAGCCTCAGGAACAGCTATTACCCCTCAACCAGCAGGCTCTTGGATGAAAGGGGATAACTGCACTCAACTTCACTTGCCCCATCATTGAAATGTTCCCACAGCCAATGAAGTCACTTTCAAGGACTCTTTATCTCATGTTCTCATTATTTATTGCTATTTATTTATATTTACATTAGCACAGTTTGTTGTCTGGTTGATCTTTCATTGATCCTGTTTAGTTACTATTTGATGGATTTGTGGAGTGTGCCTGCAGGAAGATGAATCTCAGTTGTATATAGTGATGCGTATGGACTTTGATGATAAAGTTTATTTTCAACTTTGAACTCTGGCCACCCTCAGGCAATCGGGAGATTAGTGGCCCGTGGAAAGTTCAGCTCACCTTTTGAGAGGAGAGATAAATGTTGTAGCGGCTGGGTATTTTTACAGCTGTAATGAGTCTCAATAAGCCTGATGAATTATTTGACCACTGTAGCAGATCACATCTTGCTTTACTTCATTGGATTTAAGTATTAGGGTATCATTATTTTATTTAGACCTTGCAGACATTCAGCAAAGGTTCAGTGCAACAGCCTTGGCAAAGTGTGGGCAGATGTTAAACTGTACATGCTTAATGTCCCTTAACTAAAAGCCAGATGCAGCAATATATGGCTTAACATATGCTAGCATGGCAGTTCACTATAAAGCCATTCCTTTTCAAATATGCTGTTCTTGCTTATGGTTTAGTGATAGCTAATGTGCAGTTGCAGAAGCAGTTAGTCTTTATGCAAGAGGAGTTTTAAAGTTGTTTTACTGCAATTATGTAGGGCTTAAGTAACGAGAGGTAGGGAGACCAAAACTACAGTGCTGTGTTTGTTCTGGGACATGCATGTGACAGGGTATGTAATTGAGATACACCAGACTGGTTCCTGAGATGATGAGTTTGCTGTATGAGGAGAGATTGAATCAACATGGCATGTTTTCTTTAGTGCTTAGGAAAAGTAAGAGGTGATCTCATTGACAAATAAATTTCCTACACGGCTCAAGAGGGTGGATGCAGGGAGGAGTCTGGAACCAGAGGTCCCGGTTTTGGAATAAAGGGAAAGACCATTCAGATGAGGAGAACTTGGAGAGAAATGGATCTGAATTCATCTGAATATTAAGCAATATTGAGATGGCAGAGGAAAGTGTGCTGAGGGACTCGGGTTCGACCTTGGCCTTGCCTGCTGACTGTGTGGGGTTTGCACGCTCTCCCTGTTGCCCCGTGGATTCCTCTCGGTGCTCCAGTTTCATTCCACGTTCCTAAAGCTTGTAGGTTGATTAGCTACTGTTTTTAAAAAATGCTTCTTAATGTAGATGATGGCCGAAAGAATCACAGGGGAGTTGATGGGCTTGTGAGAGGAGGCAAGTTGTAGAGCTACAGGGAGATAAGGGAATGGACCAGATGGGCTGAGTGGTTTCCTCCTTTGTTACAGTTAGTAAGTAAGAATCAATACCCTACATTACGTCAATGTATTTCTATTTGGCTAGTGGCGTAATTCGCTCAAATGCAGTTTCGAATGCCTGCTTCTTTAAAGATCTTTGGTTTAATTGTTAGTAGGCAAGACTCCCAGAGGCTGGCTGTGTTCACGGTTTACACAATGATCCCCATTCTGGTGCTGAGTTTCAGTGTCAGATAATCTGTTGAGAGAACAGAAATTCTTTCTGGCATTAAGTTACGCTTCGGAGCAGGGAATCGTTTAATCAGGTGATTGTCATGGCAACTGCTGCTTAGCTGCCCCAAGCCTCTGTGCATTTCCCAGCCCAGTCCCTCAGGACCCCTGTGATTTCTCCTGCTTTGCTTCAATGGAGCTGCCAGATTGGGTCAGGTTGGAGTAGGCAGTGAGGGAGTGCTGGCTAACGAGGGATGAGAAAAGACTGGCCCGCTGTGGCATTTTGTGGAACTGGCTCTTCCTGTAGCTGTCACTCTGCTGCTGACAGCCATCACTCAGAATTGTTCACAGTGAAAGACCACCTGAGGCGGTAAGCAACCTCTAGCTCCAGGGCCCCTCAGTCTAACTCTCAACACACTTGTCATTCAGGAGACTATCTGGTTGGTCATAATACACTTCAGCCTGAGGCTAGCTAACTCATGAAGGAAGGCAGTAGGTACGAGGTTTATATAATGAAATTAGACCCCTCTGACCTGCAGGTAATGATGATCAGTGTCACTCGCCCATTGAGGTCCTCAAATAGCTTGGGGTGGGATTCAGATTTGTTGCATCGCTTGTGCACCTGCAACTTGAGGAGACACACTGGTTTTCCCAAGTTCTACAATTTATCATTAATGAAGAGAAGAATATATTAGTTTAATTCATTTTATTCGGATATGAGCATTGCAGACAAGACCACCATTTACTGCCCATCTCTAATTCACTGTGAAACATGGGAATGAGCTACCTTCCTGAAGCTTTTCATAGTCATGCAGCACAGAAGTTTGCTCTGTTTTGCCCACCTCGTGTAACCACTAATCCCACTTGCCTGCATGAGGCCGGTATCACTCCACAATTTCCCAATCTGGTGAAGGTGCTCCCACAGTGCACTTGGACAAGACTCTATGATGGTGGTGGACCACCAAAGTTTATTATCAAACTATGTACCACCTTGAGGTTTATTTTCTTGCAAGCATTCACAGGGAAAAAGAGAAATCCAATAGAAATTATGGAAGACTACACCTAAACAGAGAAAGACTGACAAGTGAGCAATGTACAAAAGAAGTCGTGGTGGTGGTGTTTGACTTGGTGGTGGTATTCCTCAGATCTGTTACTCTTTTTGGTGGTTGAGGTTGTGAGTTTGGAGGACCTGGGTTAGATTATTAAGACACGCAGTCCTCTCTTATTGTCATTTAGTAATGCAGGCATTAAAACATGATACAATATTTCCTCCGGTGTGATACCACAAAACACAGGACAGACCAAGACTGAAACAACTAACAAAACCACATAATTATAACATATAGTTACAACAGTACAACAATACCATAACTGGATGGAGAACAGTCCATGAGCACAGTAAAAAGTTCAAAGTCTCTCAAATGCATAAACAAAGATTGAATAGGTTAGGACTGTATTCCTTAGAACATAACAGATTGAAAGATTTGATAGAGGTATACAAAATTATGGGGGGTATTGATAGGGTTAATGCAAGCAGGCTTTTTCCAATGGGGTTGGGGTGGGGGGGAGAACTACAACCAGAGGTCATTGGTCAAGGGCGAAAGACCGAGCTGCCAGCACAAGTGTTGCATATGAGCTCGATTTCAACGTTTAAGAGAAGTTTGGATAGGTACATGGATGGTGAGGGTGTGGAGGTCTATGGTCCCAGTGCAGGTCGATATGAGTAGGCAGTTTAAATGGTTTCAGCATGGACTAGATGGACCAAAGGTCCTGTTACTTCTCTGTGATTATGGGCCAAAAATTGTGGCCCTGGTGTTAGCATAGTAACTTTTGCCTGGACTTTCAGCAGCATTTGCCTAACTAGATAATCTAGGTTGACATGCAGAAGAGAAACTGTATTGATGCCTTGTCTGTCTAATATTTCTTCATCATATGGAGTGGCGGGAAGATTGGATGTATCGCACAGCATTCTGTTCACTGTCCCCTTCATGTACCTGACCCAAAATGAAGGTGGGTAGCCGGGAAATAAAGACGAAACTCTGATTAATCAGTTTAAGTGCTCTTTTCTCTCACCGATGGGGGGCCCATCTCCTTGGAGACCGGGCTTCACAAATATTTCTAGAAGCGCACTGATCTCTATGTAAGTATCCCCTGGCCACAGGGTTAATCTGTTTGCAGATTTATTATGGTGTTTTAAGTTTTTACTTTCCCAGCACTTTCTCTGGGGAGCGGGGGTGAACGGTGGTGTGGCTGGGCATGCGGGGAGTAGCATGCTGATCCATTCTTTCACGTTCAGGCTGCAGCCTCTGATGGGTTACGGAACAGCCCAATCCTTTGTATCGAAACCCTTGCTCCGTCTCAGTGCTGCTGATCCGGGAGGGTTAATCCTGTCAAGGGTAAACATGAGATTCTGCAGATGCTG
This sequence comes from Mobula hypostoma, assembly GCF_963921235.1. Lineage (NCBI taxonomy): Eukaryota > Metazoa > Chordata > Chondrichthyes > Myliobatiformes > Myliobatidae > Mobula > Mobula hypostoma. The sequence continues at coordinate 68,718,477 of NC_086107.1, read as the reverse complement.
GAAAATCCAGAGCAACACACACAAAATGCTGGAGGAGCCCAGCATCGATGGAAATGAATAAACAGTCGACGTTTTGGACCAAGACCCTCCTTCAGGACTGGAAAGGAAGGGGGAAGAAGCCAGAATAAGATTGGGGGGCGCAATTGAAGGAGTACAGAGGTTCCCAACCTGGAGCCCATGGATCTCTGGATTCGTGGTAAGGCTCCACGGCATAAAAAAAAGGTTGGGGACCCCTGAGCTCGGTGATAGGTGAAAAGGTGAGTGTGGGTGTGCGCCTGGTCAGAAAGTCAGAGAGCAGCAGAGATCACCGAGGGGGTGCACCGAGAGAGGGTCTCACTTGCCAAGGGTTGTGCCACCTTCCAAATCATACTGAGAATCTTAGCCAGCACCTTGGATAGAACACTAATGTATATAGGAAGATTGAAACCTCTGCGAGTTATAGTGAGTTAACTTTAAATTTGCTGTCACAAAGCAGGAGCATGTTTGACTGGGCAGCACTGTGAAATGAGCAATTATACCTCAGTTTGTCAATGTGTACCTCCAGCTCTAATGCTCATTTCACATTGCGGATAATTTGGGGATTGGTGACAATACTTTATAAAGCACACACAGCAAAACCAGCCAGTAAACCCACTCACACATTGGGGTAATTTTGACAGTAATTAAAATAATTGATGCCAATTAAATAGCTGACAGCTCCATTTTGTGCTTCTCCGAGCCTTTGTGTCCATTGCTGGCTTATTTCAGAAAGCGTGGGCAGGAATGCGGAGTGATAAATTCAGTAATTGATTGTTGGGAATTTTACCTTCGGTAAATGCGTTGTATCCTAGAGTGAATAATCTGCCAATTGAAGAATCTGTCTGATCTTTGAGAGGGGAAAATCAACTAATACAGAACTTAAACTAAGAAACCATAGGTACTTTTTTCCCCCCAAATTATACTTTATTTATAATGTGGTAAGTACAATTGAGCTGTCTGGTGGTGTAGTGGTATCTGCACCTGACTTCGGGGCGAGGTCCCAGGTTCGAATCTGGCCAGTCCTTGCACTTTTTCCATTCATACTGGGTTGAGAGTTGAGCTCGCAGCTCGGTCTCGTAAAAAACAGACAGATCCTAAGGAAAAGGAAAGGGATTGCCACCCGATGCGCCTCAAGGCATGGAGAGGAACAACATGTACAATTGAGACATTTCATTGTCTAATTTTCATTGCATCAAGTAGCATTGATGGTTAAGGCATTGGACTAGCAACCTGAAGGTCGTGAGTTTGAGCTCCAGCCGAGGCAACATGTGTCCTCGAGCAAGGCACTTCATTACACATTGCTCTGCGACGATACTGGTGCCAAGCTGTATGGGTCCTAATGCCCTTCCCTTGGACAACATTGGTGTCGTGGAGAGGTGAGACTTGCAGCATGGGCAACTGCTGGTCTTCCATATAACTTTGCCCAGGCCTGCGCCCTGGAGAGTGAAGACTTTTCAGGTGCAGATCCATGGTCTCGCAAGACTAACGGATGCCTTTACTTACTTACAAGCAGTTCACACGTTTTCTTTTAAAGTGTGAGGGCTTTTAATTGGAATTGGTTTATTATTGTCACATGTACCAAGGTACAGTATAAACCTTGGCAACCCATCCATGCAGATCATTTCAAAACATAAGTACATTGAGGTAGTACAAAGGAAAAACAGAGCAGAGTTTGCTGTTACAGTTGTAGAGAAAGCACAGTGCAGGCAGACAATAAAATGGAGAGATAAACGGTGAGGCCAAGAGTTCATCTTTATCACTCGAGAACGATCATAGCAGAAACGAAGCTGCCGTCAAGCCTGGTGTTGTGTGTTTGCAGGCTTTTGTAATCTCTGCCTAATGGAATGGGGGGTGGCAAAGAGAGAATATCCGGGGGTGGGAGGAATTATGCTGTCTGTTTCTCTGAGGAAGCAACAATTGTAGACAGAGTCCACAAGGGAGATGCAAGCCTTAGTGATGAACCAATCTGTGCCCACCACTCTCCACAGTTTCTTGTGGTCTTTGGGCTTTGGGCAGAGCATTTGCCATACCGGTTCCCTGCCCGGAAGTGCCAGCTTGTCACAGCTCTGTCCACCTCCCAGCCTGAGTGGTTTAAAACTAGTTAAACAGGGTGGAGTTAGTGGCTGTTACTCTCCAGCCTCATCATTATTCAGAGCTAGTGGTTGTTTTGTGGGGCCTGCTGCACAAGACGCACTGAAAAGGTGTCATTATTCACCGAGACAAAGGTAGAGGGAAAGAGCCTGTTGCCTATTGAGAGCAATCTCTTCATCAACTGAGGCACCTCAGGGTACAGGGATATTATATCACATCAGACTATTTCAAAGGGGTCTTTGATGCTATATGTATGATCAAGAGATGGTCCAGAATATTAAAATATTGAAAACTTAACTATTTGCCTCTAGAGATTCTGTAAACTGACCATGTATGTGTCTGTAATAATGCGCTCTGTCCGGAACTTATTGATGGCTCTTTCAGAAATAACACAATCTCTTACGCAAATAGTTACCGTCTTTGATCCCACACTGCAAGTTCAGCGCTCATAATCCTAGCAACCCTCGCCCTCAATAAATTAAGGCCATCAGTCTGAATGTAACCGATCCCAGCCTCTCAAGGCAGCTCTCTGAAATACCAAGTACGACAACTACTTCAAAAGCACCTTTTAAACAAGGCCTCAGTCTGGGCGAGTAATTGGTTTATTATCGTCACATGTACCGTGATGCACCGAAAAGCTTTTGTTTGCACGAAATCCCGATGAGTCATTCGGTACATAAGTATATCGAAGAAATAGAAAAGAGAATTAAAATACAAATGCAGAATATAGTGTTACAGTTACAGAGAACATGCAGTTTAGGCTACTAAATAAGGTGCAGAGGCTCTGATGAGGCAAATTGTGAAGTCAAGAGCTCAACATCCAATAAGAAGTTCAGTTCAGGAGTCTGATCACAGCAGGATAGAAGCTGTCCTTGAGCCCGGTAGTATGTGTTCTTTAAGCTTTTGTATCTCCTGCCCGATTTGGGGGGGTGAGGAGAGAAGGAGTGAGGGGTGCGGTGGGGTGGGGTGGGATAATGTTGGCTGCTTTACAGAATCACTGTGAAGTGCAGACAGTCAATGGATGGGAGGTTGGCAAAGTGGAACTGGACTAACCAGATGAGATTGTAGGCCAGGTCAAAGTGGCTGATAGCAGTGAAGTTTAAAATCTCGGCTAACAAGACAGACAAAGTCAAGACGCAACTGCTCTGCTAATACGGTCTACTGCCCGAACCTTAATCCTTATAATTAAACTGTATAAACTTCAATTATCAGCCCCAGGACCTGATGGGGAGAGAGATCATGACAGGAATTTGGGCTGGTTTGGGATTGGAGGTGGTGGATACAAGCTCGTTCTGACCCCGGAGTGACAAAATGGCATAAATCTGTCTTGTGTATGCACTGGCTTCATATAAATAGCTCCTGAACCAGATGTTACCAAATGATTAGCATTGCATTCCACAGTCAAAGCAGCTCTTTTTTTTTAGAGCACATGTGAGAATGGTTACTGAGAACTGAACAGGCCAATGGGATTGAGGGGATTCCTCTGAGAGCAGGCATAGGCTCAATGGGCTGAATGGCCTCCTATGTTGTGAGCTAGGTAGAGATACGCAACCTTGGATGGGAGCAGCCAGCTTATTATCTACCAAATCGAATCCAAATAGTCTTGTCCAGTCTTAAATAGTCTTATCTACCTAATAGGCTTATCCAGTTTCTGTCTGGGTAGGTGTCTGCAGGAAGGTGAACAGCCTGATTACTAGGTTATGAGTCAACTCTGTATTCAATACTATCATCCCCTCAAAACTAATCAACAAGCTCCTAGACCTTGGCCTCAGTATCTCCTTGTGCAATTGTTCCTTGATTTCCTCACCTGCATACCCCAGTCATTTCAGATTGGCAACAACATCTCCTCCACAATCTCCTTCAGCACAGGTGCACTACAAGGCTGTGAGCTTAGCCCCCTGCTCTACTCGTCTTACGTATGTGTGGCTAAGCACAGCTCCAATGCCATATTCCAGCTTGCTGACGATGCAACTGTTGTAGGCCGAATCAAAGGTGGTGATGAATCAGCAAAGAGGTGGGGGATTGAAAATCTGGCTGAGTGATGCAACAACCTTTTACTCAATGCCAGCAAGACCAAGGAGCTGACTATTGACTTCAGGAGAAGGGAATAGAGGTCCGTGAGCCAGTTCTCATCGGAGGATCAGAAGTGGAGAGGGTCAGCAACTTTAAATTCCATAAGACCAAAATAGGAGCAGAATTAGGCCATTTGTCCCATCAAGTCAGCTCTGCTATTTCATCATGGCTGATCCATTTCCCTCTCAGCCTCAGTCACTTGCCGCCTTCCTGTAGCCCTTCATGTCCTGAACAACCAAGAACTTATCAACCTCTGCCTTAATGTCTTGACCTCCACAGCTGCCTGTGGCGATGAATTCCACAGACTCACCATTCTGTGACTAAAGAAATTCCTCCTCATCTCTGTTCTAAATGGACATCTCTCTATTCTGAGGCTGTGTCCTCTGGTTTTAGACTCCTCCACCATAGGAAACATCCTCTCCACTATTGAGGCCTTTCTACATTCGGCAGGTTTCAGTGAGACTCCACCCCGCCCCCGCCCCCGCCCCCCCAATCTTCTGAATTCCAGTGAATATAGGCCCAGAGCCATCAATTGGTTGTCATCTGGTAACACTTTCATTCAGAAATCATTCTCTTGAACCTCCTCTGAACCCTCTCCAATGTCAGCACATCCTTTCTCAGACAAGGGACTCAAAACTGCTCACAATACTCCAAATGAAGCCTTACCAGTGCTTTATAAAGCCTCAACATTACATCCTTGATTTTATATTCTAGTCCTCTTGAAATGAATGCTAACTTTGCATTTGCCTTCCTGCAAATTAACCTTTAAGGAATCCTGCACGAGGAGTTCCAAGTCCCTTTGCACATCAGATGTTTGAATTTTCTCTCCATTTAGAAAATAGTTTTAGCAAAATGCATGACCATAAACTTCCTGACACTGCATTCCATCTGCCACTTCTTTAACCGTTCTCCTAATCTCCCTAAGTCCTTCTGCCACCTTACTATCTGCCCCTCCACCTGTCTTCATATCATCCACAAACTTGGCCATAAAGCCATCAATTCCATCATCCAAATCACTGACATATAACATGAAAAGAAGCAGTCACTACCACGGTGCATAACACCACTGGTCACCAACAGCCTACCAGAAAAGGCTCCCTTTGTTACCACACTTTGCTTCCTGCCAATCATCCAATGTTCTATGCGTGTTGGTGTATTTCCTGTAAAACCATGGGCTCTTGCTAAACAGCCTCATGTGCAGTAGCTTGTCAAAGACCTTCTGAAAATCCAAGTACACACCATCCACGGATTGTCCTTTGTCTATCCTGCTTATTGTTTCTGCTAAGAATTCCAGCAGATTTGTCAGGCAAGATTTTCCCTGGTTTTTCTCATATACCTCAGAGTACCCTGAAATCACGTCCTCACCTATTGACTCTTAACACCTTCTCAGCCACTGAGTTAAGACTGACTGGCCTAGGATTCCCTTTCTTCTGCCTCTCTCTCTTCTTGAAGAGTGGAGTGACCTTTGTTATTTTCTAGTCCTTTGGAACCATTCCAGAATCCAGTGATTCTTGAATGATCATTACTAATGCCCCCACCATCTTTTCAGCCATCTTGTTCAGAACCCTGGGGTGTAAACCATCTGGTCCAGGTGATTTATCTACCTTCAGGCCTTTCAGTTTCCCAAGCACCTTCTCCCTAGTAATGGCAACTACACTCACTTCTGCCCCCTGACATTCTCTACCTTCTGGCATACTGCTCGAGTCTTCCACTGTGAAGGCTGATGCAAAAGGACTTATTCAGTTCATCTGCAATTTTCTTGTCCCCATTACTACCTCCCCAGAATTATTTTCCAGTGATCTGATATCTACTTTCACGTCGCTTTTACTCTGAAGAAACTTTAGGTATCCTCTTTAATATTATTGGCTAGCTTACCTTTGTATTCCACCTTTTCCCTTTTTATGAATTTTTTTAAAGTTGCCTTCTGTTGGTTTTTATAAGCTTCCTAATCCTCTAACGTCCTCTGTGTTATTATTTTGGAGGATCTGTTTTGGGCTCAACATGCAAATACAATTATGAAGAAAGCAGAACAGTGCCTCTACTTCCTTAGGAGTTTGCAAAGATATGACATGACATTTAAAACTTATAAAAGTGAAGTGGAGAGTATATTGACTGGCTGCGTCGCTGCCTGATATGGAAACACCGATGCTCTTGAACACAAAATCCTACAATAAGTAGTGAATATGGCCCAGTCCATCACGGGTAGAGCCCTCCCCACCATTGTGCACATCTACACGGGGCATTGTTGCAGCAAAGCAGCATCCATCATCAGGGACTTGCTTCAACCAGGTTATGCTCTCTTCTCACTGCTGCCATCAGGAGGAAGGGACAGGAGCTTCAGTACCCTCACCACCAAGTTCAGGAACAGTTACTACTCCTCGACCATTAAGCTCTTGAACCAAAGGAGTTAACCACTCAACTTGCCCCATCATTGAAATGTTCCCACAACCAATAGACTCACTTTCAAGGATTCCATCTCATTTTTTCTATGTATTGCTTGCTTGCTTATTTATTTATTTGCCGTTTGTTGTCTTTACACTGGTTGAGCGCCCGAGGTGGTATAGACTTTGACTGATTCTCTACGGTTATTATCCTATAGATTTATTGGCTATGCCCACAAGAAAATGAATGTCAGGGTTGTATATGGTGACATTTATGTACTTTGATAATAAGTTTGCTTTGAACTTTGGAATTTACCCACTTAAGCTGTGAAAATTGAGAACAGATATATATAATAAGTATAGGAAAAAGACAATATAATTAAGTAGTGCAAAAAGAGAGGAAGGAATACTGAGGTATATAATACATAAGTTCATTGTACATACAGAAATCTGATGGCGGAAGGGGGAGAAGCTATTTCTGAAAAGCTGAGTTTGTGCCTTCAGGCTCCTGTACTTCCTCTTTGATGGTAGCAATGAGAACAGGGCATGTCCTGGGTGATGGGGGTCCTTAATGGTGGATGCCACCTTTTTAAGGCATCGCCTTTTGAAGGTGTCTTAGATGCTGGGGAGCCTAGTGCCCATGATGGAGCTATCAGAGTTTACAACTTTCTGCAGTTTATTGTGATTCTGTGCAGAGGCCTCCATACCAGACGGTGATGTAACCGGTTAGGATGTTCTCCGCAGTTCATCTGTAGAAATTTGTGACTGAGAATAATTGGTATGTCACCAAAGACGGTCACAAATTTCTATAGATGTACTGTGGAAAGGGTGAGCAGCTTCAAGTTCCTGTGTGTCAAATCTCTGAATATCTAACCTGGGCTCAACATACTGATGCAAGGCATGAAAGCAGCTATCTTTCATTAGGAGTTTGAGGAGAGTTGGTATGTCACCAAAGGCAAACTCCTAATGAAAGATAGCTGCTTTCAAGCCTTGCACCAATAGGTTGGGCCTAGGATAGATCCTCAGAGATGTTGACACACAGGAACTTGAAACTGCTCACCCTTTCCACTTCTGGATGAGAACTGGTTTTCCTTCGACTTCCCCTTCCTGAAGTCTACAATCAAAACCTTGGTCTTACTGACGTTAAGTGCAAGGTTGTAGCTGTGACATCACTCAAACAGCTGATCTATCTTACTCATATACACCTCCTCATTACCATCTGAAATTCTGCCAACAATAGTTGTATCATCAGCAAATTTATAGATGGCATTTGAGCTGTTCCTAACCACAATTGTGGTCGTAGAGAGTAGAGCAGTGGGCTAAGCATGCATCCTTGAGGTGCCCCAGTGTTGTTTGTCAGCGAAGAGGAGATGCTATTTCTGATCTGCACAGCCTGTGGTCTCCTGGTGAGGAAGTCAAAGATCTGGCTGCAGGGGGAGGTGCAAGTTCCCAGCTTTTGAAGCTTGTTGATTGGAGCTGAGGGTTTGATTGTGTTGAATAGTAAAGAAACAGCAGCTTATTTATTTCAGTCTCACCTTCTCCATAGATGCTGCCAGACCCATTGATTATTCCCAGCAGTTATGTTGTGTTTTAAACACAAAAAAGGTACAGTACAAAGTTTCTTCTGTCTGTCTTGTTCCATCAGGGTAAAATTTTCTCAGTGCCTTCTCTGAAAGCAGGTACTGCATAGTCATAGTCATACTTTATTGATCCCGAGGGAAATTGATTTTCGTTACAGTTGCCCCAACCAAGAGTAGAGTATAAATATAGCAATATAAAACCATAAATAATTAAATAGTAATACATAAATTATGCCAAGAAATAAGTCCAGGACCAGCCCATTGGCCCGGGGTGTCTGACCCTCCAAGGAAGGAGTTGTAAAGTTTGATGGCCACAGGCAGGAATGACTTCCTATGATGCTCTGTGTTGCATCTCGGTGGAATGAGTCGCTGGCTAAATGTACTCCTGTGCCCACCCAGTACATTATGTAGTGGATGGGAGACATTGTCCAAGACATTGTCCATTGTCCATAGCTTCAATTGTCGGCAGATTGATTGGCCACTATAAATTGCTCCTAGCACATGGATGGTTGGTACAATCTGGAGGTAGAACATGGAACAGTACAGAAGAGAACAAGCCCTTTGGGTGACTGGAGAGGTGCCCTTAATGAGGTCCCACTTTACTCTTGGCTGAGTTCCACTGAGACTTGCCGATCTATACCCAGAGGATGGGAGGCCTGGTGGTCGTCTTTTCTCAGAAACTCGGGCTGGCGTAACTAATTACTGACTGCTCAGGGAAGTTCTGTATAGGCCAAATTCCAGTGTGCAGCTGACATGGTTCTAGTGCTGAGTGAGATCTCTGAGTGTCTCTAATCACTGACATGAGGTCCATGGGTTAACAAGAGACTACACGTTGAGACCTCTTTTTCCAAAAAGCACATTTTACTCACAAAATATATGATTACACAACGGTGTAGCATTATCTTCATTTACTGTTCCCACCATGACTTCACACTTGTTTTCAACACATCAGCCTGGTTCATCCTCAGACGTCTCACCAGCGATATGTTTGGAGGGTAGTGGTGAGCCTACTGTCTCACTGTCCAACAGCAGCAGTATAGCTCAATACTGTAGTCTTTCCCTTCAGAGCTATCAACCCATTGAACTACATTTCAGTGTATCCCTCGACAGCTCCTCATGCACCTTAGAGTTTGAATTATACTGCACAGAAACAAACCCTTTGGCCTAACTCGTCTATGCCACCAAGCTGTCCATCTGAATTGGTTCCGTTTGCCTTTGTTAGGCCTATGTCCCACTAAAGGATGTAGCTGAAGTGTTCTGAAGGAAGTAGCTGTGGAGATTGCGGAGGCATTAGCGATAATCTTTCAAAAGTCGATAGATTCTGGCATGGTTCCGGAAGACCGGAAGATTGTAAATGTCACTCCACTATTTAAGAAGGGGGCAAGGAAGCAAAAAGGAAATTAATAGACCTGTTAGCTTGACATCGGTGGTTGGGAGGTTGTTGGAGTCGATTGTCAAGGGTGAGGTTACAGAGTACCTGGAGGCATATGACAAGATAGGCAGAACTCAGCATGGATTCCTTAAAGGAAAATCCTGCCTGACAAACCTATTACAATTTTTTGAGGAAATTACCAGTAGGCTAGACAAGGGAGATGCAGTGGATGTTGTATATTTGGATTTTCAGAAGGCCTTTGACAAGATGCCACACATGAGGCTACTTAACAAGATAAGAGCCCATGGAATTACAGGAAAGTTACATATGTGGATAGAGCGTTGGCTGATTGGCAGGAAACAGAGAGTGGGAATAAAGGGATCCTATTCTGGTTGGCTGCCGGTTACCAGTGGTGTTCCACAGGGATCAGTGTTGGGGCCGCTTCTTTTTACATTGTACATCAACGATTTGGATTATGGAATAGATGGCTTTGTGGTTAAGTTTGCTGACGATACGGTAGTGCTGAGGAAACAGAGTCTGCAGAGAGACTTGGATAGATTGGAAGAATGGGCAGAGAAGTAGCAAATGAAGTACAATGTTGGAAAGTGTATGGTTATGCACTTTGGCAGAAAAAATAAACGGGCAGACTATTATTTAAATGGGGAAAGAATTCAAAGTTCTGAGATGCAATGGGACTTGGGAGTCCTCGTACAGGATTCCCTTAAAGTTAACCTCCAGGTTGAGTCAGTAGTGAAGAAGGCGAATGCAATGTTGGCATTCATTTCCAGAGGAATAGAGTATAGGAGCAGGGATGTGATGTTGAGGCTCTATAAGGCGCTGGTGAGACCTCACTTGGAGTACTGTGGACAGTTTTGCTCTCCTTATTTAGAAAGGATGTGCTGACGTTGGAGAGGGTGCAGAGAAGATTCACTAGAATGATTCCGGGAATGAGAGGGTTAACATATGAGGAACGTTTGTCCGTTCTTGGACTGTATTCCTCGGAGTTTAGAAGAATGAGGGGGTACCTCATAGAAACATTTCGAATGTTAAAAGGCATGGACAGAGTGGATGTGGCAAAGTTGTTTCCCATGATGGGGGAGTCTAGTACGAGAGGGCATGACTTAAGGATTGAAGGGCGCCCTTTCAGAACAGAAATGCGAAGAAATTTTTTTAGTCAGAGGGTGGTGAATCTATGGAATTTGTTGCCACGGGCAGCAGTGGAGGCCAAGTCATTGGGTGTATTTAAGGCAGAGATTGATAGGTATCTGAGTAGCCAGGGCATCAAAGGTTATGGTGAGAAGGTGGGGGAGTGGGACTAAATAGGAGAATGGATCAGCTCATGATAAAATGGTGGAGCAGACTGGATGGGCTGAATGGCCTACTTCTACTCCTTTGTCTTATGGTCTTATGGTCTAAATGTGTTTTATAGATGTACCTGTCTAAGTGTCTTTTAAATGCTGTAATTATACCCACTTCTACCACTCCCTGTGGCAGCTCGTTCCATATACCCACCACCCTGTGTGTGGAAAATGTTTCCCCTCAGGTCCCTTTTAAATCTTATCCCTCTCACTCTAAATCAATGTCGTATAAGGTGAGAATCTTGAGTAAAGCCCTTGGAACAGCATTGACATCTCCTTGCACTGGAAGACCAAAGGATATCTTTCACCAAGTTGATGATCTCCCAGCAGCAGTCAATGTTTGTCTCGGTGAGTGTTCCTGGCAATGTCCCATGGATCACGGAGCCCTACAACATGCAGCTGCTCAGAATAAACTTCGACATTCCATTTTTCATCCCTCCAAGCTGAAAAAGGATCCATAATTACAGTCCTCCTTATCTGGCTCCCAGGTGGCCCCTAATCTCAGTAGCTACTCACCCTACCTAAGGTTTGTCGCCTTGCCCAGATCTCCAACATACAGGAAGTCTCAGGAGAATCTTTAACCACCCCTGACTCTGCCTGATGGTGACAGATTACCGTCAACCAGTGAGGGGAAGGCTGAAGTGGGTGGGTGGGAGAGGGAAAGGAAGGGGATTGGGAGAAAGATCTTTGGAGGAAGAGGACAGACTTAAGGGGGAGGAGGTGACTGAAGGGAGGGAGCTGAGGGAGAGGAGGGGAAGGGCTGCTGAAGGGGAGGGAAGGGTGTCTAAGTGAAGGAGGAAGTAGTGTTAAGGGGAGGAGGAGTGAGGCTCTGGAAAGTGATACAGACAAGGCTCTGTTTATGTGTGTGTGTGTGTGTGTGTCTGTCTGTCTGTCTGTCTGTCTGTCTGTCTATGGTTCATGTGTTCCCTTGGCCTGTCTCTGGTGATGGGACCAAAATCGCGCTGTGTCAGGGCTATGACTGGTAGGTTGTGTCTAACCTCTCCTAGAGTTTTTAGACCCAAGATGTATAGGAGCAGAGTTAGGCCATTAGGCCCATCGAATCTGCAACCCCATTTGATCATGGCTAGTGTATTTTCCCTCTCAACCCAATCTCCTGCCTCCCCGCCCACCCCCGTATCCCTTCATGGGCTGACCAGTCAAGAATCTGTCTACCTCTGCCTTAAGTATACATAAAGGCTTGGCCTTCAAGAAGATGATCAGGAAAGATGATGAAGGAAAGGGAGTGGATATTGTCTACTTGAATTTTCGCAAGATCTTTGACAAAGTACCTCACAGGAGACTGGTCCAGAAGTTTCAGTCTTTGTGTGTTCAGGAGAGTAAACTGGATTAACATTGGCTTAGCGGGAGAAGCCAAAGAGTGATGGCTGCCTGTGTGAATGGAGGCCTGTGACTAGTGGAGTACCACAGGGATCGATGCTGGGTCTGTTGTTGTTCATCATCTATAACAATCATTCAGATGATAATGTGGTAAACAGTATCAGCATATTTGTGGAATATACCAAGACTGCACAGTGAGGAAGACTATCAGAGCTTGCGGCGGGACTCTACCTGTTTGAAAGTTGAGCTGAAAAATAGCAGATGGAATTTAATGCCGATAAGTGTGAGGTGTTCCCTTTGGGAGGACAGACCAGGGTAGGTCTTGCACAGTGAGCTGGTAGGACACTGGGGACTGCAGTAGAACTGAGGGATCTGGGAATACAGAGCCATAATTCCATGAAAGTGGCATCACAGGTAAACAGAGTCATAAAGAGAGCTGTTGGCACATTGGGCTTTATAAATCCAAGTATTGAGTGCAGGAGATGGGATGTTATGCTGAAGTTGTGTAAGATGTTGGTGAGGCCCAAGTTGGAGTATGGTGTGCAATTCAGGTCACCTATCTACAGGAAAGGTTGAAAGAGGGCAGAGAAAATTTACAAGCATGTTGCCGGGTCTTAAGGTCCTGAGTTATAGGGAAAGGTTTAAAAAGTTAGACTTTATTCCCTGGAGTATAGGAGAATAACAAGAGATATAGATAGCTAGATAGATAGATATACTTTATTGATCCCAAGGGAAATTGGGTTTCGTTACAGGCGCACCAACCAAGAATAGAGCGTAAATATAGCAATACAAAAACCACAATCAATCAAACAACAAAATGCAAACTATGCCAGATGGAAAATAAGTCCAGGACCAGTGTATTGGCTCAGGGTGTCTGATCCTCCACTGGAGGAGCTGCAAGTTCGATGGCCACAGGTAGGAACGACCTCCCGTGCCGCCCAGTGTTGTATCTTGGTGGAATATGGCCGAAGTCCAACAGTAAAAAGTTCAATATCCGGTCTACAAACACGTTCCTCGATCGTAATGTGCCCCGGATTGCACCATCTGTTGTTAACCAAAACAGTAAGCACCCAACTCCTTTACGCTTACCGCTCTCAGTGCACTTCTGGTCAGCTGGAACGGTCTGGAAGCCGTCTATGGAGAAGTTTTGATCGTGTATGTCCTCGTGCAGCCCCGTTCCAGCGAAACACATAACACTGCACTCCCGAAATGTTCTCTGACTCCTGGCTAGCGCCGTGAACTCGTCCATTTTATTACCCACCGAACTCCTCTTCTCCATAAGTCTCTGTTGTCTCGACCCGGTCCTCTTTCCTCAACTTTGTGATCCCCCTCTGTGTGTTTTCCTCCAGATTTCAGCAGGGATGTCCGCCACTCTGCTCGCTAAACTGGCCGGCATTAGCGCAAACAGCTGGTCCCTGGAATACACAATGCAACCTTGCTTCTGTCCCACGTGTCGGGATGTAGCTATTTCCAGCGCTAAAAACCCAAATAAAACTCTCTACCAGCATGTTAGAGAGGATGCAGCTTCAAACTGTTACCGTGAAAAAAAATACAAAAAATAACGTAAGTTAATAAGTAAGAAGAAGAAAGTAAGAATAGATCGGAACGGCTGTACCAGGCTGCATGCACGACCGGCGCATGCGCACTAAAAGATGATTTGATAGAGGTATACAAAATTATGAGGGTTATACATAGGGTAAATGCAAGCAGGTTGGGTGTGACTAGAACTAGAAGTCATAGGTTAAGAGTGAGAGGTGAAATATTTAAGGGGACCCTGAGGGGGAAATTCATCACTCAGTGGGTAGTGGGTGTGGAACAAGCTGCCAGCAGAAATGGGGGATGCGGGTTTGATGCAACATTTTAGAGAAGTTTGGATAAGTACATGGATGGGAGGGGTATGGGGGGCTATCTGTGATCCAGGTGCAGCTCATTGGGACTAGGAAGATAAACGGTTCAGCATAGACTAGATGGGTTGAAGGGCCTGTTTTTGTGCTCCATGACTTTATGATCAAGAATTGATGGAAGGGGCAGGGTTTCAGATTTGTGGAACATTGGGATCACTTCTGAGGAAGGTATGACCTGTTGGGGGCAGGTTACCATTGAGCTCAAGGGGACCAATATCCTTGCAGGCAGATTTGCTAGGGTGGGAACCAGAGTGACAAGTGAAGGAATGGAGCAGTTGGTGTAAAGGCAGATGCAATGTGTAGAGAGACTGGGAGGAAGGATGAGCAACGGTTGGGGCATAGTTGGATGGGCTGAAATCTGAGATTGTTCATGTGAGGAGTATCAGGAACATGGGTGATGTAGCATGGACCAGCACTTGGAACTGTGACGTTGTGGTCGTTAGAGTCCCAAGGGCAGGAATGGCTGCTGGATGTTCTGGGGTTTAGATGTTTCAAAGTGGGCAGAGAGGGAGGTAACAAACGAGGGTGGGGCACTACTAATCAGGGGTAGTGTCACAGCCGAAGAAAGGCAGGATGACCTGAGGGGATCGTCTTTTGTCAGTGTAGGTGGAAGTCAGAAACAGGAAGGGTAGAATCATTCTATTGGGAATATTCTATAGACCCCCCCCCCCCATTAGCAATAGAGGCACCGAAGAAGGCAGACTGACAGGGAATGACAAAGTAGGGGTGGTAGGGCTGTGGTGGGGTAGAGTGGGTTAGTGGTCGATCAAACCTACTGCTTGAGGAAAATTACTGTTTTTGAGTCTGCTAGTCCTGGCAACAGATCGGGAGGCAGATTTTGGAAAGCTGCAAAAATAACAGGGGTTGTTGTCATTGGTGATGTCAACTTCCCCAATATTGATCGACACCTCCTCTAATGCAAAGGGTTTAGGTGGGACAGAATTTGTTAGGTGTCTCCAGGAGGGATTCTTGATACAATATTTAGACAGTCCGACTAGAGGAAAGGCCGTACTAGATCTGGTACTATACAATGAACTTGGTCATGTGACAGATCTCAGTGTGTGAGCATTTCGAAAACAGTGACCACAATTCCCTGACCTATAGCAAAGCCTTGGACAAGGATAGGAGTAGATAGTATGGAAAAATATTTAATTAGTGTAGGCTAATTATGATGCTATTATATAGGAGCTTGGAAGCATAAATTGGGAACAGATGTCGTCAGAGAAATACACAACAGAAATGTGAAGTTTGTTTAGGAGGCACTTGTATTCAAGGTCCAAGATTCAAAATTATTCAGTGTAATTCCACTACGCAAGTGTAAGGGAGAATGAAATTTATCCTGTTACTCCAGATCCAATGCAGCATATAAAAACATCCTGATGGGAGTGGGACAAACCACTCCATGAGTAAGGTGAATGGGATCTTTGTAATATTGTTGGCCTTTTCCCAGCATTTTTCTGCATGTGTGTATGCAATTAATATATATTATAAAAAATATGTATTGATGTATGGATGGTAGGGTGAAGGAATTATGATTGACGAGATATGGAACATCAAGTCAAGAGGAAGAAAGCTTACTTACGGTTTAGGAAGCAACGATCAGACAGAGCTCTAGAGTGTGTTACATAAACGGCAACAATGAATATCAATCGAGACAGGTTATATAAAAATAACCAAACATTTATTCAACACGGATAAATGATAAGGTAAAAAAAAACAAACGAAAACTTTAACCGGAAGTTAACCGATATGCAGCCGTTCAACGAATCAACACTCGGCTCTGGTTCTTGAAGCGTTAAATGCGAAAACAATTCTTAAAGCGATAAAGTCAGATATAGTTCTTAAAGCAATAAATTCGAAAGTCCAACAGATCTATATGTTCAATTGGGGAGAGACTTCTCTGGAGAAGGATTTCTTTACAGACGCAACTTTCCTGCTGGTTCTGTCCATGGAATCTACATGGAGGTAAATAAACAGTTTAAAACAACTGACCTTGAATTCTTTTAGAGAGAGAGTGCAAACCGTTGCATGAACTCTTTGCTCTTTTTGGCGAGAGTTATCTTCGATGGCGGTTGCTACTCCAACGAAGACTCAGTAAGGTCGATCCTTTATCAAACTGCCAAACGACGCTGACTCCTCTCGATCCCTCGCTCCTGCACTTCGATAAATTCTTCACTCTCCCTTCTACTGTTGGAATTGGGTAAATCAACACATCTAGTAAAAATTTCCAGTCCAATAATATGGTATCTTGCAACAGAACGCACACTCCGTTTTAAAAATGAAACTGTGTCACAAAAACAAACACGCAATAGAAACGGGGATACAGCACGTTCTACCTGGAAATCTACAAACTAAAAAAAAACCCTGCATCACCTGGGTTGACCCTTATATAGTCATGGGTCACATGTCATCACGTGACCTCACATCGGCGGGACGTCCAAAAGACCATTACATCATTCTCACAAAAAAACTACAGATCTCCTTGAGCATGTAACAAGTGTTAAAAGGAAGGAGCGTAAGAACAATTTTGGGAGAGCTTTAAGTGGACAGGAGAAGAGAAGGAAGCATGTACCTGGGAGGGGGGTAGGAAGGTCCTTAATGAATACTTTCCTTCAGTATTTGTCAGTGAGAGGGACCTTGACAATGCAAGGTCACTGTAGAACAGTGACATGTTAATGTTAAGAAAGAGGATGTGCTGGAACGTTTGAAAAACATTAGGGTAGATAAATACCCGGGGTCGATGGGATAATTCCAGGTTACTATGGGAAGTGAGGGAAGCTGTGCCTTTGGCGACAATCTCTGCATTCTCACTGACCACAAGAGTGTTGTCAGAAAATTGGAAGGTTGCAAATGTTATTCCTTTGTTCAAAGAAGGTAATAGGAATAATCCAGGGCTTATAAACCAGCGAGTCTTGTGTCAATTATTGGAGCAGATTCTTAGAGATAGGATTTACAAGCATTTGCAGAAGCGTAGGATAATTAGGATTAGTCAGCATAGCTATGTGAGGGGCAGGACGTTCCTCAGGAGCCTGATTCAATTATTTGAGGAGTGGGAAAAAACAAATTGTTGAAGGTAAAAAAGTGGATGTGATGCATATTAATTTTTGGAGTTTGGATTTTAGAAGGTTTCCCATGGTAGCCTCATCTAGAGAGTCGGGAGGCGTGGGATCGGAGGAAGCTTGGCTGCAGGGATTCAGGACTGGTTTTCCCATAGAAGGCAGAGGGCGGTAGTGGATGGAGCATATTCTACCTGGAGGTCGGTGGTCAGTGATACTCCGCAGGGATCTGCTCTGGAACCTCTGCTCTTTGTGTTTTTCATAAATTACTTGGATGAGGAAGTGAAAGGGTGGATTAGTAAGTTTACGGATGACGTAAGGTTGATGGAGTTGTGGATAGTGTAGAAGGTTGTCATAATTTCAATCCAGAGAAGTGTAAAGTGATGTACTTTGGAAGTACATGGTTAATGGCAGGTTCTTAGCAGTGTGGAGAAATAGAGGGATCTTGGGGCCCACACCCACAAAGTTGCCATGTCAGTTGATAGGGTGGGTATGAGGGTATATGGTACGTTGGCCTTCATTAGTCCAGGGATTGAATTCAAGAGTCATGAGGTAATATTGCAGCTCTATAAAACCATGGTCAGACCACATTGTGTTCATTTCTGGTCGCCTCATTATATGAAGGATGAGGAAACTTTAGAGATGGTGCAGAGGAGGTTTACCAGGAAGCTGCCTGAAATGGAAAGCATATCTTATGAGGAAAGGTTGAGCAAACTAGAGCTTTTCTCTGTGGAACAAAGGAGGATGAGAGGTGACTTGATAGAGGTGTACAGGATGATAGAGACGTAGACAGAGCAGACAGCAAGTGCCTTTTTCCCAGGATGGAAATGGCTAATATGAGAGGGCATAATTTTAAGGTCATTGGGGGAAAGTATAGGGGGGATGTTAGAAGAAGGTCTTTTATGGAGAGATTGATGGGCGCATGGAACGTGCTGCCTGGGGTGGTGGTAGAGGAAGGTGTAGAGATATTTAAGAAACTCTTAGATAGGCAGATGGATGAAAGAAAACTATAGGGTTTTGTGATGGGGAGGGATTAGTTTGATCTTTGAGGTGACACAACATCATGGGCCAAAAGGCCTGTACTGCACTGTTCTATGTTCTGGGGTGCACAACAACCATCACAGATATTGTAAGAATTCACAAATATACATCCTGTATTCCTCAGGAAAGGTTTAAAGGCAAGTCATCTTCCTTCATCATCTCGAAGGTCTGCTGGGGGGTGCGGTGGAACGTCAATGTTTACAGTGCTTTAGAACGCGGAGAGTTGTGTTTCACATTCTGATAGAGATAGCATTTGGGATTGCAGTATTAGCTGTGACCAGAGTTAACAAAGTTTGTATTGTGCTCACTGCTTGGTGAGAAGTGAGTGAAGGGGAGGGGAATTATTATGTTCACCGTGTTCTACAGGCAAGCAGCTGATCAAAAGCAAGAAGCTCCTTCACACAGGTCCTTTCCAGGTTACACCAGGCTTTCATTCCTGAGAACCATTCATATCCCAATCGGTTTGCCAGTTGGAAATGGGACTGCAAACCGAGTTCCCAGTCGGTAGAAGTGTATTGTCCTATTGCATTTTAAATCTTGTTTTGCTATTCCTAATTATAGACCTGATGTTAACAAATTTTCCATGAGCCTGTTTTGGGCTAACAATGATATTTTAAAAGATTTTAATGCAGGTGTATTTTAAATGCTGTGGGTGGTTTCACAAAGGCCGCTGAGGCTGCCCCAGATGGTGTGCATCTAGATAGGATTGGCAAACTGGATATTAGCATGGATTTGATGTGGCAAAATCCTCGCTGGTGTCGCCTGCGGCTGGTGTCCGTTCCACCAGTGTCCCAAGCACCTTATCATTGGAACAGGCTGCACAAAGAGAGGTGTTCATAATCTGGAGAGGACCTATGAAATGTAAAGCAACCTGAATATTAGAGCATGTCACCGAGTAAAAATGGGAACTCATTGCCTTGATAAACTGCTGGTTCAATTAGAAAAAGAATTCAACAGTTGTTTTGTTGTGCTAAGGTGTTGAGGAAAAGGAGCCAATGCAGATAACTGAAGCTTTTGAGAAACAGAGTCATGACAACATTTTAAATTGATCCAGTTTTTGCCTTATGATTAGGTTCTTAAATATACACAAGAGATTCTGCAGATCCTAAAAATCCAGTGTAACAGACACACAGTGCTGGAGGAACTCAGCAGGTCAGGAAGCATCGAGGGAGAGGAATGAACACGTACCATTTCAGGCTGACACACTTAATAGAGGTGTATAGGGACTGGATGTTCATAGTGAAAATGAGGCAATCAGGGCCAGGGGACTAAAAGTGGTTGAAGAGATCGCGAGCATGCGAAGTGTCACAGATGCAGGTGGGAAGGAAATGAACCAAGGTGGATAAAATGGAGTTGAGTTTTGCAGACACGAGTCCAGTGGGGCAGGGGAAGTACAGACACAAATTCACTCTTGATAAACTCGATGAAGAATCTCAGCCTGAAATGTCTACTGCTTATTCCTCTCCGTAGATGCTGCCTGACCTGCTGAGTTCTTAAATATACAACCTCTTCACTCCTGCCTTTGCCTTTTGGGCTCTTAACCTCGCAATCCACTCGTCATGGCCTTGCACCTTACTGTCAGTTTGTAATGCACTCTGTGTAATTGTAACAAACCATTCTATTTCTAAATTCCAGTCCCCAGGCAAAAAAATGTCAGTAAGATAATTGTCATCTTTATCACTTGTTCCACCTGCACTGAATTTTAGTCTACATTCTTTTTTTAGCTACTCTTTACATACTTAAGTAGGAAATGATCTGTCTGGACAGCACACAAAAGAAAAGTTTCTCACTGTATCTTGGTACCTATGACAATAATAACTGCAGTTCCCAGATCCCATTTGTTTGCTGTGAGGTGTCTAGGGTTGATTTCATTGTTTGAATTCAGCACCGATTCAGTCAGATTCAAGAGACTGTTACAAATGGTTATTTTCCTACCAGTAGTTGCCACCTTAGTTGGACCTGTTCTCAGATAGCTGGATTAGCAAGATATAGAAACCTCAGAGCTGTAACATCAACAGACAGCTATTCAGAGCCATTCTGGAGATGGGATGTATCCCTATTTCCACAGTGACATGACTGGTATCTTTACTAATTTCAAAGGCCCTCCCACTTCAGTTCCATCACTGACTAATTAACAGCCACTGAAGTTCTAAATTAGAAGGTTGTCGATTCAAGTCTGACATCAAGGTACACATTGAGGACCTGGGGATAAAGGGCAAAAACAAAAGAAGAAACAGTTATTCGTGGAATACAACTCACGTACTGAAGACGGGGTCAGTATTGAGCTTGGTTGTGAACACCTTTCTGAAATTCTGAGGTTGTTCAAAGTACTCAGATAAATTCAAGGCATTTTAAATGCAATGCCATAAAATTCTAAAGTGGAAACAAAAATTCTATAAATATTCAGCAAAGAGAACATCTGTGAGTCGGAAAACAAGGTTTACATTTCAGGTTGATGACCTTTCATTGGAACTTAACTATTCTGATAAAAGGCTGCATTATTTTTCTCTCCACAGACGCAGCCAGGTTTCCTTAGTACTTCCAGTTCTTTCCCTTCAGATTTGTAGTATCTGCAGTTCTGTTTTGTTTTTCATCTGAATGGCTCCTTGCCACTCACTGATCTTACAGATGTCAAAAGGTTGTGATGGTGCTCTGTGTGGAATGGTTATAATTCACGTCTGGTTTCATGGAAAGATGAAAGGATACAGTCAAATTTTTGTGGGGTTTCATCTTGAACTGTGTTTTGGGGTAATTTCTTCAGTATGTTCAGCTTTCATCTACTTTTCAGCAGGGTGAAATCAGCACCAGAGGTCATTCGTTGGTGATGCAAGGTTTAAAAAGAGCTTGGGAGCTTTCAGCTTCTTTTTGGTGGGCTGAAATCAGCACAGGGCCAATAAAAAGAAAGGAGGTGTAAGCTGAGAGGCCATTGTTGGAGTGGGGCATTGTTAGAGTGGTCCTGCTTTGGTTCAACAGGCTTGGGCAAACGCAGGTGGAGGTTCCAAGTAAGTAGGTCAGCAAATTTCTCAGAAGTGTTTTTTTCTGTTAGTACATAGCTAGTGTTCTGAGAATGGGTCCAGAGCTATGTTTCTTGTGTGAGATGTGAGAACTTGGGGAGACCTCCAATCTCCTTGATAGCTACATCTACATGAAATGCACCGAGCTGTAGCTCGTTAGAGTCCATGTTAAGGAACCGAAGCTGCAGCTGGGTGACCTTCGGCTCATATGGGAAAATGAGGAATGATACATAGGAGCTTCAGGGAGGTGGGCACCCCTAAGTTGCAGGAGGCAGGTACCTGGTTGGCTGTCAGGAGAGGGAAAGGGAATTGGCAGTCATTACAGAGTGCCCCTGTGGCCATTCCCCTTAATAATACATGTTCTACTTTAGATACTGTTAAGGGGGTTGACCTACCAGGAGAAGCCACAGCGACCAGGTCCCTGGCTCTGTGGTCTAGAAGGGAAGGTGGAGAAGAGGACTGCAGTAGTGATAGGGGATTCCACGTTAGAGGAGCCGAAAGCAGATTCTGTGAATGTGAAAAAGACACCCAGATGGCATGTTATCTCCCATGTGCAAGGGTCAGGGATGTGTTGAATTGGGTCCAAGGCATTCTAAAGGGAGAGGGTGAACAGCCAGAAATCGTGGTGCATATTGGTACCAGCGACATAGGTAGGAAAAGGGAGGATTCCTGAACAAATCAGTGCCTTCTATGCCCGCTTTGAAAGGGAGAACACAGCTACAGCTGTGAATATCCTTGCTGCACCCAATGACCCTGTGATCTCCGTCTCAGTGGCCAATGTTAGGCTGTCTTTAAAGAGAGTGAACCCTCGCAAGGCGGAAGGTCCCAATGGAGTACCTGGTAAGGGTCTGAAAACCTGTGCCAACCAAATAGCGGGAGTATTCAAGGACATTTTCAACCTCTCACTGCTTCACTCACGGGTGGAAGTTCCCACTTTCTTCAAAAAGGCAATAATTATACCAGTGCCTAAGAAGGATAAAGTGGGCTGCGTTAATGAATGACTATCGCCCGGTAGCACTCACATCGACAGTGATGAAATGTTTTGAGAGGTTGGTCATGACTAGACTGAACTCCTGCCTCAGCAAGGACCTGGACCCATTGCAATTTGCCTATTGCCACAATAGGTCAACAGCAGACGCAATCTCAATGGCTCTCCATGCGGCTTTAGACCACCTGGACAACACAAACCCCTATGTCAGGATGCTGTAACTCAGCATTTAACACTATCATTCCCACAATCCTGATTGATAATCTGGGCCTCTTTACCTCCCTCTGCAATTGGATCCTCGATTTCTTAACTGGAAGACCACAATCTGTACAGATTGGTGATAACATCTCCTTCTTGCTGACTATCATACTGGCACACCTCAGGGGTGTGTGCTTAGCCCACTGCTTTACTCTCTATATACACATGACTGTGTGGCTAGGCATAGCTCAAATACCATCTATAAATTTGCTGACGATACAACCATTGTTGGTAGAATCTCAGGTGGTGACGAGAGGGCGTACATGTGCGAGATATGCTAACTAGTGGAATGGTGCCACAGCAACAACCTGGTACTCAATGTCAGTAAGACAAAAGAGCTAATTGTGGACTTCAGGAAGGGTAAGAAAAGGAACACATACCAATCCTCATAGAGGGATCAGAAGTAGAGAGAGTGAGCAGCTTCAAGTTCCTGGGTGTCAAGATCTCTAAGGACCTAACCTGGTCGCAACATATCAATGTAGTTATAAAGAAGGCAAGACGGCGGCTATACTCTGAGGACTTTGAGGAGATTTGGGATGTCAACAAATACACTCAAAAACTTCTATAGTTGTACTGTGGAGAGCATTCTGACAGGCTGCATCACTGCCTGGTATGGAGGGGCTACTGCACAGGACCAAAAGAAGCTGCGGAAGGCTGTAAATCTAGTCAGCTCCATCTTGGGTACTAGCCTACAAAGTACCCAGGACATCTTCAGGGAGCAGCGTCTCAGAAAGGCAGCGTCCATTATTAAAGACCTCTAGCACCCAGGGCATGCCCTTTTCTCACTGTTACCATCAGGCAGGAGATACAGAAGCCTGAAGGCACACACTCAGCGATTCAGGAACAGCTTCTTCCCCTCTGCCATCCGATTCATAAATGGACTTTGAATCTTTGGACACTACTTCACTTTTTTTGAATATACAGTGTTTCTGTTTATGCATTTTTAAAAAATCTATTCAATATACGTAATTGATTTACTTTTTAAATTTTTTTTTTCTCTGCTAGATTATGTATTGCATTTGAACTGCTGCTGCTAAGTTAACAAATTTCATGTCACATGCCAGTGATAATAAACCTGATTTTGATTCTGAAAGAATACTGTACAGGAAGTTAGGCAGAAAGGTGAAAAGCAGGACTTCCAGGATAGTATTTTTTGGATTGCTGTATGTGAGGGTAAGAATAGGATGATTTGGCAGATGACTGCGTGGCTGAGGAATTGGTGCGGGGGCAGGGTTTCAGGTTTCTGGATCATTGAGACCTCTTCTGATGAAGGTACGTCCTGTACAAAAAGGATGGGTTACACTGAACACGAGGGGGACCAATATCCTTGCAGGCAAGTTTGCTAGAGCTGTCGGGGAGGGTTTAAGCTAATTTGGTGGGGGGGGGGGAATGGGAATGATAGGGCTAAGGATGGGACAGTGTTATACAAGTAGCTGCTATGTGCAGTGTGCACAGTATACCAAATAAGGTAGATCGTCCTGTTGCACAGAGATCAGAAGTGATGATGTTGTCGGCATCTCTCAGTCGTGATTGAAAAAAGATCATAGATGGGAGCTTAACATCCAAGGATACGCCTTATATTGAAAGGATGGGCAAGTAGGCAGAGGGCATGTGGTAGCTCTGTTGGTTTAAAAAAAAATGAAAACAAATCTCCAGAAAGAGGTGACATACAGTAGGACTGGAAAACGTTAAGTCCTTGTGCATAGAGTTAAGAAATGCAAGGGTAAAAAGACCCTGTTGGAAATTATATCCAGGACTCTGAATAGTAGCCAGGATGTGGGCTACAAATTACAGTGGGATATAGAAAAGACCTATAAAAAGGACACTAATCATAGGGGATTTCAATAGGTGGATAGATTGGGAAAATCAGGTTGGTGTTGGACCCCAAGGGAGGAATTTATAGAATGCCTACAAGATAGACTTTTAGAGCAGCTTGTGATTGAGCTCACTAGCAGAACAGCAATTCTGGACTAGGTGTTGTATAATGACCAAGATTTGATCAGGAAGATTAAGGTAAAATAACCCTTAGGAGATAGTAATCATAATGTGATAGAAATCGCCCCGCAGTTTGAGAAGCAGAAGCTAAAATCAAATGTTTCAATATAACACTGGAGTAAAGGCAATTACAGAGGCATGCGAGAGGAGCTGGCCAAAGTTGTTTGGAAGCAGACACTAGTAGGGCTGACGGCAGAACAGGAATGGCTGATGTTTCTGGGGGAAATTCAAGTTGGAAAGCATCAAGTTGGATAAGTCACTGGAACCGGATGAGGTGTACCCCAGACTACTGTGGGAAGCGAGGGGGGAGATTGCTGAGCCTCTGGCAATAATCTCTGCATCATCAATGGGGACGGGAGAGGTTCCAGAGGATTGGAGGGTTGCGGATGTTATTCCATTATTCAAGAAATGGAGTAGAGATAGCCCAGGAAATTATAGACCAGTGAGTCTTACTTCAGTGGTTGGTAAGGTGATGGAGAAGATCCTGAGAGGCAGGATTTATGAACATTTGGAGAAGCATAATATGATTAGGAATAGTCAGCATGGCTTTGTCAAAGGTAGGTTGTGCCTTATGAACCTGATTGAATTTTTGAGGATGTGACTAAACACATTGATAAAGGTAGAGCAGTAGATGTAGTGTATATGGATTTTAGTAAGGCATTTGATAAGGTACCCCATGCAAGGCTTATTGAGAGAGTAAGGAGGCATGGGATCCAAGGGGACATTGCTTTGTGGATCCTGAACTGGCTTGTCCACAGAAGGCAAAGAGTGGTTGTAGATGGGTCATATTCTGCATGGAGGTTGGTGACCAGTGGTGTGCCTCAGGGATCTGTTCTGGGACCCCTCCTCTTTGTAATTTTTATAAATGACTTGTATGAGGAATGGGTTAGTAAATTTGCTGATAACACAAAGGTTGGAGGTGTTGTGGATAGTGTGGAGGGCTGTCAGAGGTTACAGCAGGACATCAATAGGATGCAAAACTGGGCTGTGAAGTGGCAGATGGAGTTCAACCCAGATAAGTGTGAAGTGGTTCATTTTGGTAGGTCAAATATGATGACAGAATATACTATTAATGGTAAGACTCTTGGCAGTGTGGAGGATCAGAGGGATCTCGGGGTTCGAGTCCATAGTACACTCAAAGCTGCTGCGCAGGTTGACTCTGTGGTTAAGAAGGCATACGGTGCATTGGCCTTCATCAATCGTGGGACTGAGTTTAAGAGCCAAGAGGTTATGTTGCAGCTATATAGGACCCTGGTCAGACCCCACTTGGAGTACTGTGCTTAGTTCTGGTTGCCTCACTATAGGAAGGATGTGGAAACCATAGAAAGGGTGCAGTGGAGATTTACGGTGATGTTGCCTGGATTGGGGAGCATGCCTTAGGAGAATAGGCTGAGTGAACTTGGCCTTTTCTCCTTGGAGTGACGGAGGATGAGAGGTGAACTGATAGAGGTGTATAAGATGATGAGAGGTATTGATCGTGTGGATAGTCAGAGGC
The DNA here is from genome assembly GCF_963921235.1 of Mobula hypostoma. Classification (NCBI taxonomy): domain Eukaryota; kingdom Metazoa; phylum Chordata; class Chondrichthyes; order Myliobatiformes; family Myliobatidae; genus Mobula; species Mobula hypostoma. Next base: position 68,692,515 of record NC_086107.1, on the reverse strand, counting down.
TTTTTCCCAGGGCTGAAAAGGCTAACATGAGAGGGCATAGTTTTAAGGTGCTTGGAAGTAGGTACTGAGGAGATGTCAGGGGTACGTTTTTTTACACAGAGAGTGGTGAGTGCGTGGAATGGGCTGCCAGCGACGGTGGTGGAGGTGGATACGATAGGGTCTGTTAAGAGACTCCTGGATAGGTACATGGAGCTCAGAAAAATAGAGGGCTATGGGTAGCCCTAGGTAATTTCTAAGATAAGGACATGTTTGACACAGCTATGTGGACCGAAGGGTCTGTATTGTGTTGTAGGTTTTCTATGTTTCTAAAAGTTTCTTTCCAAATATATAAAGAGTAAAAGAGATGAGAGTGGGTATGGGACCACTAGAAAAAGATGCTGGAGAGGTAGTAATAGGGGACCAAAAAAAAGGTGAAGGAACTTAAGTATTTTGCATCAGACTTCACTGTGGAAGAAACCAGCAGAATGCCAGAAATGTGAGTGAGTCAGGGGCAGAAATGAGTGTCATTGCTATTACTAAGGAGAATGCGCTGGGGAAGCTGAAAGGTCTGAAAGTAGATAAGTTACCTGGACCAGATGATCTGTATCCCAGGGTTCTGAAAGAGGTTGCTGAAGAGATTGTGGAGGCGTTGTAATGATCTTTCAAGAATCACTAGATTCTGGAATGGTTCTGGAGGGCTAGAAAATTGCAAATGTCATTCCACTCTTCAAGAAGGGACAGAGGCAGAAGAAAGGAAACGATAGGCCAAGTAGCCTGACGTCAGTGGTTGGGAAGATGTTGGAGTTGATTGTGAAGGACGTGGTTTCTGTGTACTTAGAGGCACATGATAAAATAGACTAAAGTCAGTATGGTTTCCTAAGGGGAAATCTTGTCTGACAAATCTGTTGGCATTCTTAAGGAAAGAATAGCAGGATAGACAAAGGAGAATCGATGGGTGTTGTGTACTTGGATTCTCAAAAGGCTTTTGATAAGGTGCCACACATGAGGTTGCTTAACAAGATAATGTCTCTCCACTCTTTAAGAAGGAAGGGAGGCAGAAGAAAGGAAGTTACAGGCCAGTTAGTCTGATATCAGTTGATGGAAAGAGATTAGAGTATTATTAAGGAGGTTTTGGGGTACTTGGAGGCACATGAAAAAAATAGGCCAAAGTCAGCATTGTTTTCTAAATGGGAAGTCTTGCCTGACAAATTGGTTAGAATTCTTTGCAGAAATATCAAGCAGGATTGACAAAGGAGAGTCAGTGGATATCGTTTACTTGGATTTTCAAAAGGCCTTTGACAAGGTGCTGTTTAACAAGATAAGAGCCCATGGTATTGCTGGATAGGTATTAGCATGGATAGAAGATTGGCTGACTGGCAGGAGACAAAGAGTAGGAATAAAAGGGGCATTTTGTAGTTGGCTGCTGGTGACGTGGTATGCAACCCAGGTCGGTGTTGCTGCTGCTTCTTTTCACATTGTATGTCAATGATTTTGATGAAGGAATTGATGGCTTTGTGGCCAGGTTTGCAGATGATATGAAGATAGGTTGAGGGCAGGCAGCTTTGAGGAAACAGGATGTCTGCAGAAGGGCTTAGACAGATTGGGGCAATGGGCAAAGAACTGACAGATGGAATGTAATGTAGGGAAGTGCATAGTCATGTTCTTTGGTAGAAGGAATAAAGATGTGGACTATTTTCTAAATGGGAAGAAAATTCAAAAATCAAGGGTGCAGAGGGACTTAGTAGCCCTTGTGCAGAATTCCCTAAAGGTTAACTTCCAGGTTCAGTTGGCAGTAAGAAGGCAAATGCAATGTTACCATTCATTTCGGGAGAACACAAAAGCAATTATGTAATACTGAGGCTTTATCAGGCATCAGGCATTTGTCAGACCACACTTGGAATATCGTGAGCAGCTTTGGGCCCCATATCTAAGAAAAGATGTGCTGGAGAGGGTCCAAAAGAGGTTCGCAAGAGTGATTGCAGGATTGAAAGTGTTATCATATGTAAGAGGAGCATTTGATGGCTCTGGGCCTGTACTCACTGGAGCTTAGAAGAATGAAGGGGATCTGATTGAAACCTAGCAAATATTGAAAGTCTAGATAGAGTAGATATGAAGAAGATGGTTCCTATATTAGGGGATTCTAGGACCAGCGGGCACAGCCTCAGAATTGAAAGACATCCATTTACAACAGAGATGAGGAGGAATTTCTTTAGCCAAAGGGTGGTGAATCTTTTGAATTCTTTGCCGCAGATGGCTGTGCAGGCCTTATTATTGGGTATATTTAAGCCCGAGGTTAATAGGTTCTTGATTAGTCAGGGCATCAGTGGTTGTAAGGAGAAGCCAGAAGAATGGGGTTGAGAGAGATAATAAATCAGCCATGATGAAATGGTAGAGCAGACTTGATGGGCCAAATAGCCCAATTCTGCTCCTATGTCTTTTAGAGTGCTATTGACTGTGTATTTCACTACATTCTTTTATGTATATTTACTAGCTTCCACAAAAGTATTTTAAACAAAATTGTCATCTGTGATACTTATCATAAATGCAAAAATAACTACAGCAACTTTCTAGATGTTATCTGATCATCATCTCCAGTATAATAGGGTAAATTGATGCAGTGTTTGATAGTGAAATAAACCTTTATCTGAGTCAAGTACCTCTTGGAACTCAGTAAATTATTTTAATATGCAGATAAAATAGATTCAGGAGGTTTGTGGAGCCAAGGTTTGAAAAACTGCCAAATTGTTTTTGGAAAGAAATAACTCTGCTTAATCAAACCAGCCTAGAATTTAGTCTAGTGTCTTCATCTGACAAAGGCTTTTTAATTATGAAACGGATACAAGAAATATCTGAATGACGAGGAAGTCAGGAATTGGGTTATCAGTCTCTGGTAGGATTTGACTGACAGGTAATGGAATGACTTCCCTGGCAAATAATTATTTTTGGCTCCTTGGTGAAATTGTGCTGAACAGAAAAGAAAGAGAACAGTGAAGATTTGGACATCATTCTCATTAACCAGTTACTGCGGGACAGAGTGTTTTGGTAAAAGAGACTGCTTGTGAGTTCAGGGTACTTTGGCTTTTTGCATGTGTGCACTTGTGTCTGGATCAGGGTGTATCTGTTAGAATGTGTGTTTATGCCCAGGATATGCCTATATATATATATGCTATGTCATAACACGTGCAGGCTTGTGTGTGAGATCAGAGTATATCCGTGAATGAGCTGTGTGGGGTCAAGATACACCCCTTTGTGCAAATATGGAGTTGGGGTACATGTGCATGTGTGTAATCAGGGTACTGCTGTATGTGTTTAGATTGTGTGGAGGTGCCCGGCTCTGTGTGTCAGGTCAGGATATATCTATGTGTACGTGTGTGTGTGGGGTCAGGATACCCCCATATGTGCATTCTGGGAGTTAGGGTATGTGTGTATGGTCAGGTTACACATGTGTGCCCAGGTTGTGTAGAGGTGTCCATCTGTGTGTGTGGGGCCAGGATATTCTGTATCTGTATCTGTGTGTGTGCGCAGGCATGCTCAGGATATGGCTGTATGTGTGAGTAGGGGGGTCGGTGTATGTGTGTGTTGTCATGGTACTCCTGTGTGTGTGTGTGTGTGTGTGTGTGTGTATAGAGGTGTCTGTCTCTGTGTGCTCACCCAATTCGTGCCACAGACCTTGGTCAAAAAATGTCTCAGAGCTCCTCATGATTGGGCCAAGACCTCAGTGTGTAGGTGGCTGGTCTGCCATGGCCACCCCACACACAAAGAACTCACACACAGGCATTTTCCATTCCTCACAGCTGGTGTGGAAGGAAATCCTCCTCACCTCCAAGGACAGCCTAGGCAGAGGACAATGTCATCATTGGTGTGCAGAAAGGAATTTACCGATGCTAGACTAGTAATGTACTGAAAGGGGAGGGGTTGTACTTGCCATATAGCCTTGGGTTAACAAGACTACTGCAGGATGAAATAATACTGAAGGAGGAGCCACACATAATATTCAGTGTGGGGATAGGAGCAACTGCAAAGGAAGAGTAAACAATAAGCTGCAGGAATCTTGGGGCCTATGGAGCTAAATGCTGCTTCCCGCCGCCTCCTGTAAGAGGTTTGTGCGTTCTCTCCATGGCTGCATGAGTTTTCTCTGGGTGCTTCGCTGCCTCCCATAGTCCAAAGGGGCTGCAGTTGGTAGGTTAATTGGTCACTGTAAACCGTCCCGTGATTAGCCTCAGAGTGAAAATCGGGGTATTGATGGGCAGTGTGGCTTGAAGTGCCAAAAGGATCTATTCTCAATTGTTCACTAGTTCCACTTAACATCAGATAATGTAGACAATATACAACCTGAAATTCACAAAAACGAAGAGAGCCCCAAAGAACGAGTGACAGTAAAAACGTTAGAAACACAAAGACCCCCTCTTCTACACACAAGAAACTGCAGAGCAACAACCCTCCCACCCCCACTTACCTCATCAAAAAAAAACATCAACACCTTACACCCACCAAGCAAGCAATAGTAAAGCCCCCAAGAAAGACTGTGATCCGCAGTACAACAAAAACTAATCGCTCACCCTACAATTTGAGATACCCGAGGCTCCCTCTCTCCCTCCCTAATAAAGAAGCAGAGAGCTGTTACTCAGTGAGGTGGGAGAGGTAAACAAAACAACTCGCTGATTTGTGGTGTTAACCTCTGCCAGCAGCCGAGTCCGCTTCAGTCAGCAGCACCAGCACAGAATCAGCCTGTCCCCAGGGCTGCAAAACCTCAGATCCCCGAGGACGCTCTTGTCTTCTGGACCGCGTCCTTGGGATTTCAAAAAACGGCCACAAAGAACTGAAATTTGGGTGTGGCTCCAGATCAGGGTCTTCGACAGAACCCCATCCTCCTCGAAAAGGAAAAAGAGAGACGTTAAAGATAGAAGTTAGCTGTTTCCGCAGTTGAGCACGAAGAGGTCGCTGTCAAGCACTATCGTAGCTCTGCCCAAACATTCCGTGATGTATCTCAATAAAATAAATGTGGCCCTTTTGTAGTTATAGAGGGTTGTGTCTGAGCAAGTGCCTGGGGAAGAAATTTGGGAATATGAGTGAAATATGAATTATTGAATGTTTAAAATTAGCTTGCAGTTAATATTGCAAATAAAAATAAAGAACTTGTTGAACAGATACTTTGTGTCATTTGTCAAAAGAGGAAATTATATCTGAAAATTGTAATGATTCCATGACTGGAACTCCCTAAGGATAATGTGTTGGCCAATATTAGAAAATATAATGGTACCTATCTTCTACCCCTGGGTTTTAAAAGATGTTACCACTTCAGTTTGCATATGATTATCATTTTGCAAAGTTGTCTTGATTCAGGAAGTATTAATTCAGTCAGCAAAATTGCAAATTTAACTCCAGCATCTGAGAAAGTGAGGGGGTGAAGCCAGGAAATTGGCTGTCAGAGAGGTGATTGGAAAGTGTACTTAAAGAAAATGTGACCTGAGCATTTTTAAAAATTAGAAGTGACTGGAATGGAGCCAGGTGGGTTTTTGGAAGGATAGGTTGCATCTAATGTGCAAGAGTCAATAGTCTGAGTAAGTAACTTGAGCAGCACATTGGGAATGTGAAAACGATAGAAGGCACTTCACTTCGTATTAGTGACAATGATCCAAACTCTGATTTCTGCTAAAAGATTATTGATCTGACCTGCAGTGCATTTTCTAATTTTTATTTCATTTACCTAGCGCCAGTAGTTTATTTAGCACTTGTTGCTGCCTATAGTATTTCATGCATCGACCTGCAGTTCATGCATGTGTGCGTGGTGTGCTAAGTCATCTCAGTTAGAATCAGAATCGGGTGCAATATCACCAGCATATGTCATGAAACTTGTTAACTTAGCAGCAGCAGTACAATGCAGTGCATGATAATATGGAAAAAAAAGTAAATCAGTTACAGTAAGTATGTATATGTGTACTAAATAGTTATATAAAAATAGTGCAAAAACAGAAATAATAAAAGTGAGATAGTATTCATGGGTTCAGTGTACATTTAGGAAGTGGATGGCAGAGGGGAAGAAGATGTTCCTGATTCACTGACTGTGTGTCTTCAGGCTTCTGTATCTCCTTCCTGATGGTAACAATGGGAAGAGGGCATGTCCTGGTGATGGGGATCCTTAATGATGGATGTATTTCTGAGATTTCCGCTCCTTGGTGTCTTCAATACTACAGAGGCTAGTACCCAAGATGGAGCTGACTAATTTTACAACTTTCTGTAGCTTCTTTCAATCCTGTGCAGTAGCCCCCTCCCACCCCACCCCATACCAGATGGTGATGCAGCCTGTCAGAATGCTCTCCGCTTGACAGCTGTAGAAATTTTTGAGTGTCTTAGGTGACAAACCAAATCTCAAACTGCTAATATAACTCTCCATACATAACATTGGGCAATAAAGATCTTGCTTCCTAAATACATTTGGGTTTATCTTATGGATTTTGGATTGCTTATCATGAAAATCACTATGGAATTTCCCTATTACGCAACATATTTTTGAAATCACCTATATTTGTTACTTCAATTCATAACTCAAGTGAAAGTAACTGATAGCAAGATTAAGGAAGACATTTTGTTGGTCCACAAATCAAACAGGTCATCAATGACAGGCAATTTGAAGAGCTTCTAGGTGTAGTGGGACCAGAGAAAATCACATGGAAGGCACTCAAGGATGTTGTTGAAAAATTTCTTGGCAATTACAGAGCACCAAACTACGTACAGCTGGTTGACAACATGCTTCAAACATGCAAAACCATGAAGTGTAACATGTCACTGAAGATTAATTTTCTGCATTCCCATTTAGACTTCTTCCCTGCAAATCTTGACATTGTCAGTGATGAGCATGGTGAAGGTTTCACCAGGACATTACGGTCATAGAGTTACGGTATCAGGGCAACTGGAATCCATCAATGCTGGCTGATTATTGTTGGACGCTTAAGCGAGAAGCTGCAGACTCTGGATACAAATGAAAATCATTAACAAAACCTTTTTAGCCTAGTTGAACTACTGCAAAGTGTCAGTACCTTAATGCAATTGAATGCATTATATTCAATAAAAGTTATTTCTTGTTTCTCCAAATTCCTATGTGATACAAGTAATCTAAAATTATATTTCTATTCAACATCAAGCGGTCTATCCTAACCAAAATAAATTTCTGAGGAAGCAACACTTTAAAAAAAAGTGTTGTCCAGTGTTATCATAGCTAATCCTTCCATTCAATTGTTCTGCTTGCATATATAACCCCATCCAGTTCAAATGGTTTTGAATCCCTGCTACAGGCATCTTTTACCCCCTTCTCAGTCATACTAATTAAATGAGCTGACTCTGATCCTCTGAAGCTCATGATTCTCATGCATCTATTAGCTAGGCATTTCCTGGTCTTGTTTTGACTGAATTCAGAGCAAATGATTTTATGAGCTGTCAGAAGCTTTAATAACAATCATTGCAATGCAGTGATCGAAACACAGCACATGATGAGCAAGTAGTTCAGTGCTGGCAAGGGAAGAATTGTTGTTTAAAACCAACAGTGTAGTATAAACTGTATCCCCAGAAATTGAGCATGCAGTTACAACCCTGAAGGAGACAGTGACCTTGCATGTCTACACCACAGTATGTTTCAAACATAAAGAATCTTTTGGCAAATCTCCCTGACTAATTGGTTACTGGACTACAATTAATCTAATGAAAATTCAGTGGATGCTGGAGCATCACAAGAGAATTTCAAGGTCCAAAGCAGGGGTCAAGTTGGCCCAGGACACTTCCTTTCAGCTCTGTGAGCTGTGACAGTCTTGAGTCCCGTGATGTGAATGTCCGTGTCCTCGTATAGTAGGGCCTTTGTTTGGCAGGAATTGCCTTGTTCAGTAAGACTTCAGAGTAGGGCATTGTATATCAGTGCAGCTTTCAAAGAAAACAGCTTCAGCTTCTTGATGAACTGTGCAACAACATCATTTAATTGCTTAGCATGTATAGCAAGAGTTGAGGCAAAAGGCAAAAGCACTCCAAAATTACTTCCTTATATAAAGCTACGGTATATTTTTCTCTGAGAATATTTTTAGCAGTTTTGCAAATAGGTTGATTTCTGGGATGGGAGGGATTGGCCATAAAGAAGCAATTAAGTGGACCCAGTCAATGTATACTAGAAAGGCTAAAAGAAAGAGGGGTGCAGTTTCTTATGAGTACAAACAAAATTCTTAGGAGTCATGGCAGAGTAAATGTGGAGATGATGTTTCACTTAGCTGCTAGGGGTCCTGGTCTCAAGAGAAGGGGTGAGAAGATCAGAGATGGGGAAATTTCTTCTTTCGAAGTGCTCTTGAGTGATATCTCTGTGCTCAGTCAGGACATCGATGTGTCCTCAAGTGTCGTACTGCCCAGAGCTACCAGCAACCCACCAGAGCTATGTATACCTACGTTCCAATCTTGCTGAGAAGTCTCACTGCTGTTCCATATTTCCTTATAGAACGCAGAACAGTACAGGCCCTTCAGGCCACAATGTTGTGCTGATCCTTTTTCCCTACTCCAAAATCCTTCTAATGCTTCCCTCATACATAGCCCTCCCTCTATCTTTTATCCATGTGTCTGTCTAAGAGCCTCTTACATGGTTCTACCACCACCCCTGGTAACACATTCCTCACAACCATCATTCCCTGTATGATGTCTCCGACATTCTGCCTATACTTTCTTCCAATCACCTTAAAATTATGCTGCCTCGTAATAGCCATTTCAGCTCAGCCCACTATTTGCCAGCTCACAGACCCCGTAGCCTATTTTCCCTATTGTCCCAACACCCCCGCCCCCGATTCCACTGCACACCCACACACTAGGGGATAATTACAGTGGCCACTAACCTACCAACCTGCTCATCCTGGGGATGTGGAAAGAACCTGGTGCACCCAGGGGAGACCCACCTGATCACAGGGGGAGCATGCAAACTCCACGTAAACAGAGGTCAGGGTTGAACCCAGGTCCCTGGCCCTGTGAGGCAGCCGTTCCACAAGCTGTGCCATTGCATCACCCTGTGCAGTCGGTGTTTCTCCAGCTGAACCTCTGTGTGGACTCCAGGGGTGCCTGCTGGAACTCTCCCACATCCACACAGGATCTGTGGGATTAGCAGGGCAGGGATCACCATGCACGAGGAAATGTCTTTCCACTGGGTTATGTGAATAACACCATGGTACGAATTAACTTGTGTTATGACAGCTAGTCCTCATCTTTCGTAAAGTAACATGACACAACGTTTTGGAGAGTGATGGTAGTGGATGTGCTGCATTTGATTGCTCAGAGCGTTTGATGGCTCTGGGCCTGTACTGGTTGGATTTTATAAGAATTGAGGGCGGGGGGGGTTCCCATTGAAATCTATTGAATATTAAAAAGCTTGGGTAGAGTAGATGTGAAGAGGATGTTTTCAGTAGCGAGACATTCTGGAGCCAGAGGGTACAGCCTCATCAGAAAAGAAGGACATTCCCTTGGAACAAAGATGAGGAGGAATTTCTATAGCCAGAGAGTGGTGAATCTGTGGAATATATTGCCTGAGATGGCAGCGGTGACCAGGTCATTGGGTATAGTTAACGTGGAGGATGATAGGTTCTGGATTAGTAGGGGCATCAAAGGATATGGGGAGAAGGGAGGAGAATAACAAATAACAGAGCAGACTCGATGGGCCGAATAACAAAATTCTGCTCCTATGACTTATGGTCTGTTTAGAGAACAAGCTGAGTCCGGGTCAGGTTCCGATTCAAAATGCACAAGACCCATCGGCCCTGTACTTGCTGGAATTTCCAGAAGTACTCGGTGCCCTGACTAACGCCCAGCTCTTCCTTCCCGCAGACGACAGCCCGGCTGGGGGCCACGACTACGTGACGTCCGACGTGCGGATATTCCCGTACTACCCCAGCGTGGTTTTCGCCATCATCGGCAGCTCCGTGGTGTTCGTCCTGCTGATGGCGCTGATGGCCATGGTGCTGCACCACCACCGCAAGCGCACCAACCTGGTGGGCCACGTGACGCCCCCCCTGCATCGCCTGCAGCACCCGCTGCTCCTGTCCCGGCTGGTCATCCTTGACCGCACCCATCACTGCAACGTCACCTACAACGCCAGCAGCGGTATCCAGGTCACCGCCAGCTCCATGTACCACCAGCCCCTGGCCACAGAAGAGGTGCCGCCCTCCTACTCTGAGGCTGTGCTAGAACGGAGGTAAGGAACTGCCTGCTCTGCTGGCCCCATCGAAAACTTGTTCTGTTAGTTCTCAAGTAAACTGGTTCGTGTCAACAAGGTACATCTTGGCCCAGTCTTTACACTCAAGGAACTCCAGAGAGTTGTGGACACAGCCCAGACCATCACTCAACCAGCCGCCCCTCAGAGACTCTCTCTATACTTCCTGTAGCTTGGGAAAGCAGCACGCATAATCAAGGAAGTGCCCCTCCTCAGTTATTCTGTCTTTTGCCCCCTCTCGTTGGGCAGAAGTTATAAAAGCCACAGAGCATGACCACCAGGTGCAAGGGCAGCTTCAGTCCTGCTGTTATCAGACTCTGGAATGGACCTCACATAGACCAGAGGACAAACATAGAGTCAAGCAGAACAGAGACAGGCCCATCTGAATGTGTCCCATTTTTCCACGTTTGGCCCATTTCTTTAAGCGCCTCCGATCTGTGTGCCTGTCAATATGTCTCTTATGACGGATGTGGACTCTCAGGTGAAGTGTTGAGTCTTCATCTCCCGATCTTCCTTGTCGTGGCCCTTGCACTTTACCTGTCTACCTGCACTGCTCTTTCTCAGTACCTACCTAAACTGCTCCTTCTCAGCATCTACCTGCACTGCTTTCTCAGCACCTACCTGCACTGCTTTCTCAGCACATACCTGCACTGCTCTTTCTCAGTACCTACCTGCACTGCTCTTTCTCAGTATCTACCTGCACTGCTTTCTCAGTACCTACCTGCACTGCTCTTTCTCAGTACCTACCTACACTGCTCTTTCTCGGTACCTACCTGCACTGCTTTCTCAGCACCTACCTGCACTGCTCTTTCTCAGTACCTACCTGCACTGCTCTTTCTCAGTACCTACCAGCACTGCTCTTTCTCAGTACCTACGTGCACTGCTCTTTCTCAGTACCTACCTGCACTGCTCTTTCTCAGTACCTACGTGCACTGCTCTTTCTCAGTACCTACCTGCACTGCTTTCTCAGTACCTACCAACACTGCTCTTTCTCAGTATCTACCTACACTACTGTTTCTCAGTACCTACGTGCACTGCTCTTTCTCAGCACCTACCTACACTGCTCTTTCTCAGTACCTACCTGCACTGCTCTTTCTCAGTATCTACCTGCACTGCTCTTTCTCAGTACCTACCTGCACTGCTCTTTCTCAGTACCTACGTGCACTGCTCTTTCTCAGAACCTTCGTGCACTGCTCTTTCTCAGAGCCTTCGTGCACTGCTCTTTCTCAGTACCTACCTGCACTGCACTTTCTCAGTACTACCTGCACTGCTCTTTCTCAATACCTACCTGCACTGCACTTTCTCAGTACTACCTGCACTGCTCTTTCTCAGTACCTACCTACACTGCACTTTCTCAGTACTACCTGCACTGCTCTTTCTCAGTACCTACGTGCAGTGCTCTTTCTCAGTACCTACGTGCAGTGCTCTTTCTCAGTACCTTCGTGCACTGCTCTTTCTCAGTATCTACCTGCACTGCTCTTTCTCAGTACCTACCTACACTGCACTTTCTCAGTACCTACCTGCACTGCCCTTTCTCAGTACCTACCTACACTGCACTTTCTCAGTACTACCTGCACTGCTCTTTCTCAGTACCTACGTGCAGTGCTCTTTCTCAGTACCTACGTGCAGTGCTCTTTCGCAGTACCTACCTACACTGCTCTTTCTCAGTACTACCTGCACTGCTCTTTCTCAGTACCTACGTGCAGTGCTCTTTATCAGTACCTACCTACACTGCTCTTTCTCAGTACCTACCTACACTGCACTTTCTCAGTATCTACCTGCACTGCTCTTTCTCAGTATCTACCTGCACTGCTCTTTCTCAGTAGCTACCTGCACTGCTCTTTCTCAGTACCTACCTACAGTGCTCTTTCTCAGTATCTACCTACACTGCTCTTTCTCAGTACTACCTGCACTGCTCTTTCTCAGTACCTACGTGCAGTGCTCTTTCTCAGTACCTACCTACACTGCTCTTTCTCAGTATCTACCTACACTGCACTTTCTCAGTATCTACCTGCACTGCTCTTTCTCAGTATCTACCTGCACTGCTCTTTCTCAGTAGCTACCTGCACTGCTCTTTCTCAGTAACTACCTACACTGCTCTTTCTCAGTATCTACCTAAACTGCACTTTCTCAGTACTACCGACACTGCTCTTTCTCAGTACCTACCTACACTGCACTTTCTCAGTACCTACCTGCACTGCTTTCTCAGTATATACCTACACTGCTCTTTCTCAGTATCTACCTGCACTGCTCTTTCTCAGTACCTACCCACACTGCTCTTTCTCAGTATCTACCTGCACTGCTCTTTCTCAGTATCTACCTGCACTGCACTTTCTCAGTATCTACCTGCACTGCACTTTCTCAGTACCTACGTGCACTGCTCTTTCTCAGTACCTACCTACACTGCTCTTTCTCAGTACTACCTGCACTGCTCTTTCTCCGTACCTACGTGCAGTGCTCTTTCTCAGTACCTACCTACACTGCACTTTCTCAGTACCTACCTGCACTGCTCTTTCTCAGTACCTACCTATACTGCACTTTCTCAGTACTACCTGCACTGCTCGTACCTACCTATACTGCTCTTTCTCAGTACCTACCCACACTGCACTTTCTCAGTATCTACCTGCACTGCTCTTTCTCAGTATCTACCTGCACTGCTCTTTCTCAGTAGCTACCTGCACTGCTCTTTCTCAGTACCTACGTGCAGTGCTCTTTCTCAGTATCTACCTGCAAACTGCTCTTTCTCAGTACCTACCTACACTGCTCTTTCTCAGTACCTACCTACACTGCACTTTCTCAGTACCTACCTACACTGCACTTTCTCAGTATCTACCTGCACTGCTCTTTCTCAGTATCTACCTGCACTGCTCTTTCTCAGTACCTACCCACACTGCTCTTTCTCAGTACCTACCTACACTGCTCTTTCTCAGTATCTATCTACACTGCACTTTCTCAGTAACTACCTGCACTGCTCTTTCTCAGTACCTACCTACACTGCTCTTTCTCAGTACCTACCTGCACACTGCTTTCTCAGTACTACCTACAGCACTACCTCACTGCTCTGCTCTCTCAGTACCTACCTGCACTGCTCTTTCTCAGTACTACTACCTACAGCACTGCTTTCTCAGTACCTACCTGCACTCTCTTTCTCAGTACCTACCTACACTGCTCTTTCTCATACTACCTGCACTGCTTTCTCAGTACCTACGTGCACTGCTCTTTCTCAGCACCTACCTACACTGCTCTTTCTCAGTACCTACCTGCACTGCTCTTTCTCAGTATCTACCTGCACTGCTCTTTCTCAGTACCTACCTGCACTGTTCTTTCTCAGTACCTACCTGCACTGCTCTTTCTCAGTACCTACCTCACTGCTCTTTCTCAGTACCTACCTACTGTTTCTCAGTACCTACGCACTGCTCTTTCTCAGTACTACCTACACTGCTCTTTCTCAGTACCTACCTGCACTGCTCTTTCTCAGTATCTACCTGCACTGCTCTTTCTCAGTACCTACCTGCACTGCTCTTTCTCAGTACTACTGCACTGCTCTTTCTCAGTACCTACGTGCACTGCTCTTTCTCAGTACCTACCTACACTGCTCTTTCTCAGTACCTACCTACACTGCTCTTTCTCAGTATCTACCTGCACTGCTCTTTCTCAGTATCTACCTGCACTGCTCTTTCTCAGTACCTACCTGCACTGCTCTTTCTCAGTACTACCTGCACTGCTCTTTCTCAGTACCTACCTGCAGTGCTCTTTCTCAGTACCTACCTACACTGCTCTTTCTCAGTACCTGCACTGCTAGTACTACTGCACTTTCTCAGTATCTACCTGCACTGCTCTTTCTCAGTACTACCTGCATACTAGTACCTACTGCACTGCTCTTTCTCAGTACCTACCTGCACTGCTCTTTCTCAGTACCTACCTACAGTGCTCTTTCTCAGTATCTACCTACACTGCCTTTCTCAGTACTACCTGCACTGCTCTTTCTCAGTATCTACCTGCTGCTTTCTCAGTACTACCTGCACTGCTCTTTCTCAGTACCTACCTGCACTGCTCTTTCTCAGTACTACCTGCACTGCTCTTTCTCAGTACCTACCTACACTGCTCTTTCTCAGTATCTACCTACACTGCACTTTCTCAGTACCTACCTGCACTGCTCTTTCTCAGTACCTACCTACACTGCTCTTTCTCAGTACCTACCTACACTGCTCTTTCTCAGTACTACCGCACTGCTCTTTCTCAGTATCTACCTGCACTGCTCTTTCTCAGTACCTACCTGCACTGCTCTTTCTCAGTACCTACCTGCACTGTTCTTTCTCAGTACCTACCTGCACTGTTCTTTCTCAGTACCTACCTGCACTGCTCTTTCTCAGTACTACCTGCACTGCTCTTTCTCAGTACCTACGTGCAGTGCTCTTTCTCAGTACCTACCTACACTGCTCTTTCTCAGTACCTACCTACACTGCTCTTTCTCAGTATCTACCTGCACTGCTCTTTCTCAGTATCTACCTGCACTGCTCTTTCTCAGTACCTACCTACACTGCTCTTTCTCAGTACCTACCTGCACTGCTCTTTCTCAGTACCTACGTGCAGTGCTCTTTCTCAGTACCTACCTACACTGCTCTTTCTCAGTACCTACGTGCACTGCTCTTTCTCAGAACCTTCGTGCACTGCTCTTTCTCAGAACCTTCGTGCACTGCTCTTTCTCAGTACCTACCTGCACTGCACTTTCTCAGTACTACCTGCACTGCTCTTTCTCAATACCTACCTGCACTGCACTTTCTCAGTACTACCTGCACTGCTCTTTCTCAGTACCTACCTACACTGCACTTTCTCAGTACTACCTGCACTGCTCTTTCTCAGTACCTACGTGCAGTGCTCTTTCTCAGTACCTACGTGCAGTGCTCTTTCTCAGTACCTTCGTGCACTGCTCTTTCTCAGTATCTACCTGCACTGCTCTTTCTCAGTACCTACGTGCAGTGCTCTTTCTCAGTACCTACCTACACTGCACTTTCTCAGTACCTACCTGCACTGCCCTTTCTCAGTACCTACCTACACTGCACTTTCTCAGTACTACCTGCACTGCTCTTTCTCAGTACCTACGTGCAGTGCTCTTTCTCAGTACCTACGTGCAGTGCTCTTTCTCAGTACCTACCTACACTGCTCTTTCTCAGTACTACCTGCACTGCTCTTTCTCAGTACCTACGTGCAGTGCTCTTTCTCAGTACCTACCTACACTGCTCTTTCTCAGTACCTACCTACACTGCACTTTCTCAGTATCTACCTGCACTGCTCTTTCTCAGTATCTACCTGCACTGCTCTTTCTCAGTAGCTACCTGCACTGCTCTTTCTCAGTACCTACCTACAGTGCTCTTTCTCAGTATCTACCTACACTGCTCTTTCTCAGTACTACCTGCACTGCTCTTTCTCAGTACCTACGTGCAGTGCTCTTTCTCAGTACCTACCTACACTGCTCTTTCTCAGTATCTACCTACACTGCACTTTCTCAGTATCTACCTGCACTGCTCTTTCTCAGTATCTACCTGCACTGCTCTTTCTCAGTAGCTACCTGCACTGCTCTTTCTCAGTAACTACCTACACTGCTCTTTCTCAGTATCTACCTAAACTGCACTTTCTCAGTACTACCGACACTGCTCTTTCTCAGTACCTACCTACACTGCACTTTCTCAGTACCTACCTGCACTGCTTTCTCAGTATATACCTACACTGCTCTTTCTCAGTATCTACCTGCACTGCTCTTTCTCAGTACCTACCCACACTGCTCTTTCTCAGTATCTACCTGCACTGCTCTTTCTCAGTATCTACCTGCACTGCACTTTCTCAGTATCTACCTGCACTGCACTTTCTCAGTACCTACGTGCACTGCTCTTTCTCAGTACCTACCTACACTGCTCTTTCTCAGTACTACCTGCACTGCTCTTTCTCCGTACCTACGTGCAGTGCTCTTTCTCAGTACCTACCTACACTGCACTTTCTCAGTACCTACCTGCACTGCTCTTTCTCAGTACCTACCTATACTGCACTTTCTCAGTACTACCTGCACTGCTCTTTCTCAGTACCTACGTGCAGTGCTCTTTCTCAGTACCTACGTGCAGTGCCCTTTCTCAGTACCTACCTACACTGCTCTTTCTCAGTACCTACCTGCACTGCTCTTTCTCAGTACCTACGTGCAGTGCTCTTTCTCAGTACCTACCTATACTGCTCTTTCTCAGTACCTACCCACACTGCACTTTCTCAGTATCTACCTGCACTGCTCTTTCTCAGTATCTACCTGCACTGCTCTTTCTCAGTAGCTACCTGCACTGCTCTTTCTCAGTACCTACGTGCAGTGCTCTTTCTCAGTACTACCTGCACTGCTCTTTCTCAGTACCTACGTGCAGTGCTCTTTCTCAGTACCTACCTACACTGCTCTTTCTCAATACCTACCTACACTGCACTTTCTCAGTATCTACCTGCACTGCTCTTTCTCAGTATCTACCTGCACTGCTCTTTCTCAGTAGCTACCTCCACTGCTCTTTCTCAGTACCTACCTACAGTGCTCTTTCTCAGTATCTACCTAAACTGCACTTTCTCAGTACTACCTACACTGCTCTTTCTCAGTACCTACCTACACTGCACTTTCTCAGTACCTACCTGCACTGCTTTCTCAGTATATACATACACTGCTCTTTCTCAGTATCTACCTGCACTGCTCTTCTCTCTCTCTCAGTACCTACCCACACTGCTCTTTCTCAGTACCTACCTACACTGCTCTTTCTCAGTACCTACCTACACTGCTCTTTCTCAATACTACCTGCACTGCTTTCTCAGTACCTACGTGCACTGCTCTTTCTCAGCACCTACCTACACTGCTCTTTCTCAGTACCTACCTGCACTGCTCTTTCTCAGTATCTACCTGCACTGCACTTTCTCAGTACCTACCTG
Organism: Mobula hypostoma; assembly: GCF_963921235.1. NCBI lineage: Eukaryota > Metazoa > Chordata > Chondrichthyes > Myliobatiformes > Myliobatidae > Mobula > Mobula hypostoma. The sequence continues at coordinate 68,675,369 of NC_086107.1, read as the reverse complement.
CACTGCTTTCTCAGTACCTACCTGCACTGCTCTTTCTCAGTACCTACCTACACTGCTCTTTCTCAGTATCTACCTACACTGCTGTTTCTCAGTACCTACGTGCACTGCTCTTTCTCAGCACCTACCTACACTGCTCTTTCTCAGTACCTACCTGCACTGCTCTTTCTCAGTATCTACCTGCACTGCTCTTTCTCAGTACCTACGTGCACTGCTCTTTCTCAGTACCTACGTGCACTGCTCTTTCTCAGTACCTTCGTGCACTGCTCTTTCTCAGTACCTACCTACACTGCACTCTCTCAGTACTACCTGCACTGCTCTTTCTCAGTATCTACCTGCACTGCTCTTTCTCAGTATCTACCTGCACTGCTCTTTCTCAGTACCTACGTGCAGTGCTCTTTCTCAGTACTACCTGCACTGCTCTTTCTCAGTACCTACGTGCAGTGCTCTTTCTCAGTACCTACCTACACTGCTCTTTCTCAGTACCTACCTACACTGCACTTTCTCAGTATCTACCTGCACTGCTCTTTCTCAGTATCTACCTGCACTGCTCTTTCTCAGTATCTACCTGCACTGCTCTTTCTCAGTAGCTACCTGCACTGCTCTTTCTCAGTACCTACCTACAGTGCTCTTTCTCAGTATCTACCTACACTGCTCTTTCTCAGTACTACCTGCACTGCTCTTTCTCAGTACCTACGTGCAGTGCTCTTTCTCAGTACCTACCTACACTGCTCTTTCTCAGTATCTACCTACACTGCACTTTCTCAGTATCTACCTGCACTGCTCTTTCTCAGTATCTACCTGCACTGCTCTTTCTCAGTAGCTACCTGCACTGCTCTTTCTCAGTACCTACCTACACTGCTCTTTCTCAGTATCTACCTAAACTGCACTTTCTCAGTACTACCGACACTGCTCTTTCTCAGTATCTACCTACACTGCACTTTCTCAGTATCTACCTGCACTGCTCTTTCTCAGTATCTACCTGCACTGCTCTTTCTCAGTATCTACCTGCACTGCTCTTTCTCAGCAGCTACCTGCACTGCTCTTTCTCAGTAACTACCTACACTGCTCTTTCTCAGTATCTACCTAAACTGCACTTTCTCAGTACTACCGACACTGCTCTTTCTCAGTACCTACCTACACTGCACTTTCTCAGTACCTACCTGCACTGCTTTCTCAGTATATAACTACACTGCTCTTTCTCAGTATCTACCTGCACTGCTCTTTCTCAGTACCTACCCACACTGCTCTTTCTCAGTATCTACCTGCACTGCTCTTTCTCAGTATCTACCTGCACTGCACTTTCTCAGTATCTACCTGCACTGCACTTTCTCAGTACCTACGTGCACTGCTCTTTCTCAGTACCTACCTACACTGCTCTTTCTCAGTACTACCTGCACTGCTCTTTCTCCGTACCTACGTGCAGTGCTCTTTCTCAGTACCTACCTACACTGCACTTTCTCAGTACCTACCTGCACTGCTCTTTCTCAGTACCTACCTATACTGCACTTTCTCAGTACTACCTGCACTGCTCTTTCTCAGTACCTACGTGCAGTGCTCTTTCTCAGTACCTACGTGCAGTGCCCTTTCTCAGTACCTACCTACACTGCTCTTTCTCAGTACCACCTGCACTGCTCTTTCTCAGTACCTACGTGCAGTGCTCTTTCTCAGTACCTACCTATACTGCTCTTTCTCAGTACCTACCCACACTGCACTTTCTCAGTATCTACCTGCACTGCTCTTTCTCAGTATCTACCTGCACTGCTCTTTCTCAGTAGCTACCTGCACTGCTCTTTCTCAGTACCTACCTACAGTGCTCTTTCTCAGTATCTACCTAAACTGCAACTTCTCAGTACTACCTACACTGCTCTTTCTCAGTACCTACCTACACTGCACTTTCTCAGTACCTACCTGCACTGCTTTCTCAGTATATACCTACACTGCTCTTTCTCAGTATCTACCTGCACTGCTCTTTCTCAGTACCTACCCACACTGCTCTTTCTCAGTACCTACCTACACTGCTCTTTCTCAGTATCTATCTACACTGCACTTTCTCAGTAACTACCTGCACTGCTCTTTCTCAGTACCTACCTACACTGCTCTTTCTCAGTACCTACCTACACTGCTCTTTCTCAGTACTACCTGCACTGCTTTCTCAGTACCTACCTGCACTGCTCTTTCTCAGTACCTACCTACACTACTGTTTCTCAGTACCTACGTGCACTGCTCTTTCTCAGCACCTACCTACACTGCTCTTTCTCAGTACCTACCTGCACTGCTCTTTCTCAGTATCTACCTGCACTGCTCTTTCTCAGTACTACCTGCACTGCTCTTTCTCAGTACCTACGTGCAGTGCTCTTTCTCAGTACCTACCTACACTGCTCTTTCTCAATACCTACCTACACTGCACTTTCTCAGTATCTACCTGCACTGCTCTTTCTCAGTATCTACCTGCACTGCTCTTTCTCAGTAGCTACCTGCACTGCTCTTTCTCAGTACCTACCTACAGTGCTCTTTCTCAGTATCTACCTAAACTGCACTTTCTCAGTACTACCTACACTGCTCTTTCTCAGTACCTACCTACACTGCACTTTCTCAGTACCTACCTGCACTGCTTTCTCAGTATATACATACACTGCTCTTTCTCAGTATCTACCTGCACTGCTCTCTCTCAGTACCTACCCACACTGCTCTTTCTCAGTACCTACCTACACTGCTCTTCTCAGTATCTATCTACACTGCACTTTCTCAGTACCTACCTGCACTGCTCTTTCTCAGTACCTACCTACACTGCTCTTTCTCAGTACCTACCTACACTGCTCTTTCTCAGTACTACCTGCACTGCTTTCTCAGTACCTACCTGCACTGCTCTTTCTCAGTATCTACCTGCACTGCACTTTCTCAGTACCTACCTGCACTGCTTTCTCAGTACCTACCTGCACTACTCTTTCTCAGTACCTACCTACACTGCTCTTTCTCATTATCTACCTACACTACTGTTTCTCAGTACCTACGTGCACTGCTCTTTCTCAGCACCTACCTACATTGCTCTTTCTCAGTACCTACCTGCACTGCTCTTTCTCAGTATCTACCTGCACTGCTCTTTCTCAGTACCTACGTGCACTGCTCTTTCTCAGTACCTACGTGCACTGCTCTTTCTCAGTACCTTCGTGCACTGCTCTTTCTCAGTACCTACCTACACTGCACTTTCTCAGTACTACCTGCACTGCTCTTTCTCAGTACCTACGTGCAGTGCTCATTCTCAGTACCTACGTGCAGTGCTCTTTCTCAGTACCTACCTACACTGCTCTTTCTCAGTACCTACCTACACTGCTCTTTCTCAGTATCTACCTGCACTGCTCTTTCTCAGTATCTACCTGCACTGCTCTTTCTCAGTACCTACCTACACTGCTCTTTCACAGTACGACCTGCACTGCTCTTTCTCAGTACCTACGTGCAGTGCTCTTTCTCAGTACCTACCTACACTGCTCTTTCTCAGTACCTACCTACACTGCACTTTCTCAGTATCTACCTGCACTGCTCTTTCTCAGTATCTACCTGCACTGCTCTTTCTCAGTAGCTACCTGCACTGCTCTTTCTCAGTAGCTACCTGCACTGCTCTTTCTCAGTACCTACCTACAGTGCTCTTTCTCAGTATCTACCTAAACTGCACTTTCTCAGTACTACCTACACTGCTCTTTCTCAGTACCTACCTACACTGCACTTTCTCAGTACCTACCTGCACTGCTTTCTCAGTATATACCTACACTGCTCTTTCTCAGTATCTACCTGCACTGCTCTTTCTCAGTAGCTACCTGCACTGCTCTTTCTCAGTACCTACCTACAGTGCTCTTTCTCAGTATCTACCTAAACTGCACTTTCTCAGTACTACCTACACTGCTCTTTCTCAGTACCTACCTACACTGCACTTTCTCAGTACCTACCTGCACTGCTTTCTCAGTATATACCTACACTGCTCTTTCTCAGTATCTACCTGCACTGCTCTTTCTCAGTACCTACCCACACTGCTCTTTCTCAGTACCTACCTACACTGCTCTTTCTCAGTATCTATCTACACTGCACTTTCTCAGTACCTACCTGCACTGCTCTTTCTCAGTACCTACCTACACTGCTCTTTCTCAGTACCTACCTACACTGCTCTTTCTCAGTACTACCTGCACTGCTTTCTCAGTACCTACCTGCACTGCTCTTTCTCAGTACCTACCTACACTGCTCTTTCTCAGTATTACCTACACTGCTCTTTCTCAGTACCTACGTGCAGTGCTCTTTCTCAGTACCTACCTACACTGCACTTTTCAGTACCTACCTGCACTGCTCTTTCTCAGTACCTACCTACACTGCACTTTCTCAGTACTACCTGCACTGCTCTTTCTCAGTACCTACGTGCACTGCTCTTTCTCAGTACCTACGTGCAGTGCTCTTTCTCAGTACCTTCGTGCACTGCTCTTTCTCAGTACCTACCTGCACTGCTCTTTCTCAGTATCTACCTGCACTGCTCTTTCTCAGTATCTACCTGCACTGCACTTTCTCAGTATCTACCTGCACTGCACTTTCTCAGTACCTACGTGCACTGCTCTTTCTCAGTACCTACCTACACTGCTCTTCCTCAGTACTACCTGCACTGCTCTTTCTCCGTACCTACGTGCAGTGCTCTTTCTCAGTACCTACCTACACTGCACTTTCTCAGTACCTACCTGCACTGCTCTTTCTCAGTACCTACCTATACTGCACTTTCTCAGTACTACCTGCACTGCTCTTTCTCAGTACCTACGTGCAGTGCTCTTTCTCAGTACCTACCTGCAGTGCTCTTTCTCAGTACCTACCTACACTGCTCTTTCTCAGTACCACCTGCACTGCTCTTTCTCAGTACCTGCGTGCAGTGCTCTTTCTCAGTACCTACCTATACTGCTCTTTCTCAGTACCTACCTACACTGCACTTTCTCAGTATCTACCTGCACTGCTCTTTCTCAGTATCTACCTGCACTGCTCTTTCTCAGTAGCTACCTGCACTGCTCTTTCTCAGTACCTACCTACAGTGCTCTTTCTCAGTATCTACCTAAACTGCACTTTCTCAGTACTACCTACACTGCTCTTTCTCAGTACCTACCTACACTGCACTTTCTCAGTACCTACCTGCACTGCTTTCTCAGTATATACCTACACTGCTCTTTCTCAGTATCTACCTGCACTGCTCTTTCTCAGTACCTACCCACACTGCTCTTTCTCAGTACCTACCTACACTGCTCATCTCAGTATCTATCTACACTGCACTTTCTCAGTACCTACCTGCACTGCTCCTACTCAGTACCTACCTACACTGCTCTTTCTCAGTACTACCTGCACTGCTTTCTCAGTACCTACCTGCACTGCTCTTTCTCAGTACCTACCTACACTGCTCTTTCTCAGTATCTACCTACACTACTGTTTCTCAGCACCTACGTGCACTGTTCTTTCTCAGCACCTACCTACACTGCTCTTTCTCAGTACCTACCTGCACTGCTCTTTCTCAGTATCTACCTGCACTGTTCTTTCTCAGTACCTACCTGCACTGCTCTTTCTCAGTACTACCTGCACTGCTCTTTCTCAGTACCTACGTGCAGTGCTCTTTCTCAGTACCTACGTGCAGTGCTCTTTCTCAGTACCTACCTACACTGCTCTTTCTCAGTACTACCTGCACTGCTCTTTTTCAGTACCTACGTGCAGTGCTCTTTCTCAGTACCTACCTACACTGCTCTTTCTCAGTACCTACCTACACTGCACTTTCTCAGTATCTACCTGCACTGCTCTTTCTCAGTATCTACCTGCACTGCTCTTTCTCAGTAGCTACCTGCACTGCTCTTTCTCAGTACCTACCTACAGTGCTCTTTCTCAGTATCTACCTAAACTGCACTTTCTCAGTACTACCTACACTGCTCTTTCTCAGTACCTACCTACACTGCACTTTCTCAGTACCTACCTGCACTGCTTTCTCAGTACCTACCCACACTGCTCTTTCTCAGTACCTACCTACACTGCTCTTTCTCAGTATCTATCTACACTGCACTTTCTCAGTACCTACCTACACTGCTCTTTCTCAGTACCTACCTACACTGCTCTTTCTCAGAACTACCTGTACTGCTCTTTCTCAGTACCTACCTGCAGTGCTCTTTCTCAGTACCTACCTGCACTGCTCTTTCTCAGTACCTACCTACACTGCACTTTCTCAGTATCTACCTGCACTGCTCTTTCTCAGTATCTACCTGCACTGCTCTTTCTCAGTATCTACCTGCACTGCTCTTTCTCAGTAGCTACCTGCACTGCTCTTTCTCAGTACCTACCTACAGTGCTCTTTCTCAGTATCTACCTAAACTGCACTTTCTCAGTACTACCTACACTGCTCTTTCTCAGTACCTATCTACACTGCACTTTCTCAGTACCTACCTGCACTGCTTTCTCAGTATATACCTACACTGCTCTTTCTCAGTATCTACCTGCACTGCTCTTTCTCAGTACCTACCCACACTGCTCTTTCTCAGTACCTACCTGCACTGCTCTTTCTCAGTATCTACCTGCACTGCACTTTCTCAGTATCTACCTACACTGCACTTTCTCAGTATCTACCTGCACTGCTCTTTCTCAGTACCTACCTACACTGCTCTTTCTCAGTACTACCTGCACTGCTCTTTCTCCGTACCTACGTGCAGTGCTCTTTCTCAGTACCTACCTACACTGCACTTTCTCAGTACCTACCTGCACTGCTCTTTCTCAGTACCTACCTATACTGCACTTTCTCAGTACTACCTGCACTGCTCTTTCTCAGTACCTACGTGCAGTGCTCTTTCTCAGTACCTACGTGCAGTCCCCTTTCTCAGTACCTACCTACACTGCTCTTTCTCAGTACCACCTGCACTGCTCTTTCTCAGTACCTACGTGCAGTGCTCTTTCTCAGTACCTACCTATACTGCTCTTTCTCAGTACCTACCCACACTGCACTTTCTCAGTATCTACCTGCACTGCTCTTTCTCAGTATCTACCTGCACTGCTCTTTCTCAGTAGCTACCTGCACTGCTCTTTCTCAGTACCTACCTACAGTGCTCTTTCTCAGTATCTACCTAAACTGCACTTTCTCAGTACTACCTACACTGCTCTTTCTCAGTACCTACCTACACTGCACTTTCTCAGTACCTACCTGCACTGCTTTCTCAGTATATACCTACACTGCTCTTTCTCAGTATCTACCTGCACTGCTCTTTCTCAGTACCTACCCACACTGCTCTTTCTCAGTACCTACCTACACTGCTCTTTCTCAGTATCTATCTACACTGCACTTTCTCAGTAACTACCTGCACTGCTCTTTCTCAGTACCTACCTACACTGCTCTTTCTCAGTACCTACCTACACTGCTCTTTCTCAGTACTACCTGCACTGCTTTCTCAGTACCTACCTGCACTGCTCTTTCTCAGTACCTACCTACACTACTGTTTCTCAGTACCTACGTGCACTGCTCTTTCTCAGCACCTACCTACACTGCTCTTTCTCAGTACCTACCTGCACTGCTCTTTCTCAGTATCTACCTGCACTGCTCTTTCTCAGTAGCTACCTGCACTGCTCTTTCTCAGTACCTACGTGCAGTACCTACCTGCTCTTTCTCAGTACCTACCTACACTGCTCTTTCTCAATACCTACCTACACTGCACTTTCTCAGTATCTACCTGCACTGCTCTTTCTCAGTATCTACCTGCACTGCTCTTTCTCAGTAGCTACCTGCACTGCTCTTTCTCAGTACCTACCTACAGTGCTCTTTCTCAGTATCTACCTAAACTGCACTTTCTCAGTACTACCTACACTGCTCTTTCTCAGTACCTACCTACACTGCACTTTCTCAGTACCTACCTGCACTGCTTTCTCAGTATATACATACACTGCTCTTTCTCAGTACTACCTACACTGCTCTTTCTCAGTACCTACCCACACTGCTCTTTCTCAGTACCTACCTACACTGCTCTTCTCAGTATCTATCTACACTGCACTTTCTCAGTACCTACCTGCACTGCTCTTTCTCAGTACCTACCTACACTGCTCTTTCTCAGTACCTACCTGCACTGCTCTTTCTCAGTACCTACCTACACTGCTCTTTCTCAGTACCTACCTGCACTGCTCTTTCTTAGTATCTACCTGCACTGCACTTTCTCAGTACCTACCTGCACTGCTTTCTCAGTACCTACCTGCACTACTCTTTCTCAGTACCTACCTACACTGCTCTTTCTCATTATCTACCTACACTACTGTTTCTCAGTACCTACGTGCACTGCTCTTTCTCAGCACCTACCTACATTGCTCTTTCTCAGTACCTACCTGCACTGCTCTTTCTCAGTATCTACCTGCACTGCTCTTTCTCAGTACCTACGTGCACTGCTCTTTCTCAGTACCTACGTGCACTGCTCTTTCTCAGTACCTTCGTGCACTGCTCTTTCTCAGTACCTACCTACACTGCACTTTCTCAGTACTACCTGCACTGCTCTTTCTCAGTACCTACGTGCAGTGCTCATTCTCAGTACCTACGTGCAGTGCTCTTTCTCAGTACCTACCTACACTGCTCTTTCTCAGTACCTACCTACACTGCTCTTTCTCAGTATCTACCTGCACTGCTCTTTCTCAGTATCTACCTGCACTGCTCTTTCTCAGTACCTACCTACACTGCTCTTTCACAGTACGACCTGCACTGCTCTTTCTCAGTACCTACGTGCAGTGCTCTTTCTCAGTACCTACCTACACTGCTCTTTCTCAGTACCTACCTACACTGCACTTTCTCAGTATCTACCTGCACTGCTCTTTCTCAGTATCTACCTGCACTGCTCTTTCTCAGTAGCTACCTGCACTGCTCTTTCTCAGTAGCTACCTGCACTGCTCTTTCTCAGTACCTACCTACAGTGCTCTTTCTCAGTATCTACCTAAACTGCACTTTCTCAGTACTACCTACACTGCTCTTTCTCAGTACCTACCTACACTGCACTTTCTCAGTACCTACCTGCACTTTCTCAGTATATACCTACACTGCTCTTTCTCAGTATCTACCTGCACTGCTCTTTCTCAGTAGCTACCTGCACTGCTCTTTCTCAGTACCTACCTACAGTGCTCTTTCTCAGTATCTACCTAAACTGCACTTTCTCAGTACTACCTACACTGCTCTTTCTCAGTACCTACCTACACTGCACTTTCTCAGTACCTACCTGCACTGCTTTCTCAGTATATACCTACACTGCTCTTTCTCAGTATCTGCCTGCACTGCTCTTTCTCAGTACCTACCCACACTGCTCTTTCTCAGTACCTACCTACACTGCTCTTTCTCAGTATCTATCTACACTGCACTTTCTCAGTACCTACCTGCACTGCTCTTTCTCAGTACCTACCTACACTGCTCTTTCTCAGTACCTACCTACACTGCTCTTTCTCAGTACTACCTGCACTGCTTTCTCAGTACCTACCTGCACTGCTCTTTCTCAGTACCTACCTACACTGCTCTTTCTCAGTACTACCTACACTGCTCTTTCTCAGTACCTACGTGCAGTGCTCTTTCTCAGTACCTACCTACACTGCACTTTTCAGTACCTACCTGCACTGCTCTTTCTCAGTACCTACCTACACTGCTCTTTCTCATTATCTACCTACACTACTGTTTCTCAGTACCTACGTGCACTGCTCTTTCTCAGTACCTACCTGCAGTGCTCTTTCTCAGTACCTACCTGCACTGCTCTTTCTCAGTACCTACCTGCACTGCTCTTTCTCAGTATCTACCTGCACTGCTCTTTCTCAGTATCTACCTGCACTGCACTTTCTCAGTATCTACCTGCACTGCACTTTCTCAGTACCTACGTGCACTGCTCTTTCTCAGTACCTACCTACACTGCTCTTTCTCAGTACTACCTGCACTGCTCTTTCTCCGTACCTACGTGCAGTGCTCTTTCTCAGTACCTACCTACACTGCACTTTCTCAGTACCTACCTGCACTGCTCTTTCTCAGTACCTACCTATACTGCACTTTCTCAGTACTACCTGCACTGCTCTTTCTCAGTACCTACGTGCAGTGCTCTTTCTCAGTACCTACCTGCAGTGCTCTTTCTCAGTACCTACCTACACTGCTCTTTCTCAGTACCTACCTGCACTGCTCTTTCTCAGTACCTACGTGCACTGCTCTTTCTCAGTACCTACCTGCACTGCTCTTTCTCAGTACCTACCTACACTGCTCTTTCTCAGTATCTACCTGCACTGCTCTTTCTCAGTAGCTACCTGCACTGCTCTTTCTCAGTACCTACCTACAGTGCTCTTTCTCAGTATCTACCTAAACTGCACTTTCTCAGTACTACCTACACTGCTCTTTCTCAGTACCTACCTACACTGCACTTTCTCAGTACCTACCTGCACTGCTTTCTCAGTATATACCTACACTGCTCTTTCTCAGTATCTACCTGCACTGCTCTTTCTCAGTACCTACCCACACTGCTCTTTCTCAGTACCTACCTACACTGCTCTTTCTCAGTATCTACCTAACTGCACTTTCTCAGTACTACCTACACTGCCTTTCTCAGTACCTACCTACACTGCTCTTTCTCAGTACCTACCTGCACTGCTTTCTCAGTACTACCTACACTGCTCTTTCTCAGTACCTACCTGCACTGCTCTTTCTCAGTACCTACCTACACTGCTCTTTCTCAGTACCTACCTACACTGCTCTTTCTCAGTACCTACCTACACTGCTCTTTCTCAGTACCTCTACCTGCACTGCTCTTTCTCAGTACCTACCTGCACTGCTCTTTCTCAGTACCTACCTGCACTGTTCTTTCTCAGTACCTACCTGCACTGCTCTTTCTCAGTACCTACCTACACTCACTTTTCTCAGCTACCTGCTCTTTCTCAGTACTACGCCTTGTCTACTGCATGCTCTTTCTCAGTACTTTCTCTCAGATGCACTGCTCTTTCTCAGTACACCTGCACTGCTCTTTCTCAGTACTACCTGCACTGCTCTTTCTCAGTACTACCTCACTGCTCTTTCTCAGTACCTACCTACCTACCTACTGCCTATGCTCTTTCTCAGTACTACCTGCACTGCTCTTTCTCAGTACTACCTCACTGCACTTTCTCGTACCTACTCATGCTCTTTCTCAGTACCTACTGCTTTCTCAGACACTGCTCTTTCTCAGTACCTACCTCACTGCTCTTTCTCAGTACCTACTACTGCAGTGCTCTTTCTCAGTACCTACGCTGCAGCTGCTCTTGCTTTCTCAGTACCTCCTGCACTCTTTCTCAGTACCTACCTAACTGCTCTTTCTCAGTACCTACCTACACTGCTTTCTCAGTACTACCTCACTGCTTTCTCAGTACCTACCTGCACTGCTCTTCTCAGTACCTACCTAACTGCTCTTTCTCATACTACCTACACTGCTTTTCTCAGTACCTACCTGCACTGCCTTTCTCAGTACTACCTGCACTGCTCTCAGTACTACCTCATGCCTTTCTCAGTACTACCTCACTGCTCTTTCTCAGTACCTACTACTGCTCTTTCTCAGTACTACCTACTGTCTTTCTCAGCTACTACCTCACTGCTCTTTCTCAGTACTACCTGCACTGCCTTTCTCAGTACTACCTGCACTGCCTTTCTCAGTACCTACCTGCACTGCTCTTTCTCAGTACCTACCTGCACTGCTCTTTCTCAGTACCTACCTACACTGCTCTTTCTCAGTAACTACTTTCTACACTCTCTTTCTCAGTACCTACCTACACTGCCTTTCTCAGTACACTGCTGTACCTACGCTTACTACCTCACTGTTTCTCAGTACTCTCATGCTCTTTCTCAGTACCTACCTACACTGCTCTTTCTCAGTACCTACCTACACTGCACTTTCTCAGTACCTACCTGCACTGCTCTTTCTCAGTATCTACCTGCACTGCTCTTTCTCAGTAGCTACCTGCACTGCTCTTTCTCAGTACCTACCATACAGTCTCTTTCTCAGTACCTACCTACACTGCTCTTTCTCAGTACTACCTGCACACTGCTCTTTCTCAGTACCTACCTACACTGCTCTTTCTCAGTACCTACCTGCACTGCTTTCTCAGTACCTACTCAGTACACTGCTGCTCTTCTCAGTACCTACCTACACTGCTCTTTCTCAGTATCTACCTACACTGCACTTCTCAGTACCTACCTACACTGCTCTTTCTCAGTACCTACCTACACTGCTCTTTCTCAGTACTACCTGTACTGCTCTTTCTCAGTACCTACCTGCACTGCTCTTTCTCAGTACCTACCTGCACTGCTCTTTCTCAGTACCTACCTACACTGCTCTTTCTCAGTACCTACCTGCACTGCTCTTTCTCAGTATCTACCTGCACTGCTCTTTCTCAGTATCTACCTGCACTGCTCTTTCTCAGTAGCTACCTGCACTGCTCTTTCTCAGTACCTACCTACAGTGCTCTTTCTCAGTATCTACCTAAACTGCACTTTCTCAGTACTACCTACACTGCTCTTTCTCAGTACCTACCTACACTGCACTTTCTCAGTACCTACCTGCACTGCTTTCTCAGTATATACCTACACTGCTCTTTCTCAGTATCTACCTGCACTGCTCTTTCTCAGTACCTACCTACACTGCTCTTTCTCAGTACCTACCTGCACTGCTCTTTCTCAGTATATCTACCTGCACTGCTCTTTCTCAGTATCTACCTACACTGCTCTTTCTCAGTACCTACCTGCACTGCTCTTTCTCAGTATCTACCTACACTGCTCTTTCTCAGTATCTACCTACACTGCTCTTTCTCAGTACCTACCTGCACTGCTCTTTCTCAGTACCTACCTGCACTGCTTTCTCAGTACCTACCTGCACTGCTCTTTCTCAGTACCTACCTACACTGCTCTTTCTCAGTATCTACCTACACTACTGTTTCTCAGTACCTACGTGCACTGCTCTTTCTCAGTACCTACCTGCACTGCTCTTTCTCAGTATCTACCTGCACTGCTCTTTCTCGGTACCTACCTGCACTGCTCTTTCTCAGTACCTACCTGCACTGCTCTTTCTCAGTACCTACGTGCACTGCTCTTTCTCAGTACCTTCGTGCACTGCTCTTTCTCAGTACCTACGTGCAGTGCTCTTTCTCAGTACCTACCTACACTGCTCTTTCTCAGTACCTACTTACACTGCTCTTTCTCAGTATCTACCTGCACTGCTCTTTCTCAGTATCTACCTGCACTGCTCTTTCTCAGTACCTACCCACACTGCTCTTTCTCAGTACCTACCTGCACTGCTCTTTCTCAGTATCTACCTGCACTGCACTTTCTCAGTATCTACCTACACTGCTCTTTCTCAGTATCTACCTGCACTGCTCTTTCTCAGTATCTACCTACACTGCTCTTTCTCAGTATCTACCTACACTGCTCTTTCTCAGTACCTACCTGCACTGCTCTTTCTCAGTATTTACCTGCACTGCTCTTTCTCAGTACCTACCTGCACTGCTCTTTCTCAGTACCTACCTACACTGCTCTTTCTCAGTACCTACCTACACTGCTCTTTCTCAGTACCTACCTGCACTGCTCTTTCTCAGTATCTACCTGCACTGCTCTTTCTCAGTACCTACCTGCACTGTTCTTTCTCAGTACCTACCTGCACTGTTCTTTCTCAGTACCTACCTGCACTGCTCTTTCTCAGTATCTACCTACACTGCACTTTCTCAGTACCTACGTGCACTGCTCTTTCTCAGTATCTACGTACACTGCTCTTTCTCAGTATCTACCTACACTGCAGTTTCTCAGTACCTACGTGCACTGCTCTTTCTCAGTATCTACGTACACTGCTCTTTCTCAGTATTTACCTGCACTGCTCTTTCTCAGTACCTACCTGCACTGCTCTTTCTCAGTACCTACCTGCACTGCTCTTTCTCAGTTCTACCTGCACTGCTCTTTCTCAGTACCTACCTACACTGCTCTTTCTCAGTACCTACCTGCACTGCTCTTTCTCAGTATCTACCTACACTGCTCTTTCTCAGTATCTACCTACACTGCTCTTTCTCAGTATCTACCTACACTGCTCTTTCTCAGTACCTACCTGCACTGCTCTTTCTTAGTATTTACCTGCACTGTTCTTTCTCAGTACCTACCTGCACTGCTCTTTCTCAGTACCTACCTGCACTGCTCTTTCTCAGTACCTACCTGCACTGCTCTTTCTCAGTACCTACCTACACTGCTCTTTCTCAGTACCTACCTGCACTGCTCTTTCTCAGTATCTACCTGCACTGCTCTTTCTCAGTACCTACCTGCACTGTTCTTTCTCAGTACCTACCTGCACTGTTCTTTCTCAGTACCTACCTGCACTGCTCTTTCTCAGTATCTACCTACACTGCACTTTCTCAGTACCTACGTGCACTGCTCTTTCTCAGTATCTACGTACACTGCTCTTTCTCAGTATCTACCTACACTGCAGTTTCTCAGTACCTACGTGCACTGCTCTTTCTCAGTATCTACGTACACTGCTCTTTCTCAGTATTTACCTGCACTGCTCTTTCTCAGTACCTACCTGCACTGCTCTTTCTCAGTACCTACCTGCACTGCTCTTTTTCAGTACTACCTGCACTGCTCTTTCTCAGTACCTACCTACACTGCTCTTTCTCAGTACCTACCTGCACTGCTCTTTCTCAGTATCTACCTGCACTGCTCTTTCTCAGTAGTTCCTGCCCGTTACACGACTGGTGTTTAGGGCAGTAAAGAAGGTTCTCTTATCTCTGACAGTGTTCAGGGCTTCCTTCATCATGGCATTTTTCACTACTGCCAGTCATGCAAGTCCTGGATGGAGACGCAGGAGAACTATCACACTCAGACGTAGAAGGATTCTTCATTTCTGTTTTCATAACAATTTTGTGTTACCAGTCAGGGTTGTTAGCCCTGAACTGAACCCCCGAACCCGGAGGACAGGTCTGGCCTGTTACCCTTTGACCTGTTTGGCCTGGGTGACCCTACCAAGAGCCAAAGCATAAAGCCCTGATTCCGGCCAACATAGCTTGCTGGGTCACTGAGGCACACAAGCCTCCAAACCGCGACAAGGTTGTGGTCCTGGAGGACCTCCTCAGTAGCTGTAGGAGTATATTCTGCATTCTGTTTCCTTTCTGAAACCACCTTGTAATTATTGTATGCATGATCTGTCTGGATGGCATGAAAAAGTAAAGCTTTTCACCGTATCATGGCCCACGTGATGATACTAAATCAATACCAACAGTCATATAACATGGGAATAGGACCTTCCACCTACACCATCTGCTTTGACCTTCAGGCACCCATCTCCCTTCGTTCCATTTTACTCCCCCACTCGTCAGCTCTCCCCCAGGTTCCACCAGTTTACAGTGGCCCATCACCCTACCATCCTGTGTGAGGGGAATCCAGACAACACAGAAGCAGCCCACATGGCCATGGGGAGAGCGTGCAGACTCCACACGGACAGTGCAGGAGGTCAGGGTTGAACTAGGTTGCTGTGCCATTCTAACTGAGTCTCACCAACAGGGACCAATTAGAGAAGAACTTCATGATTATCGTCTCATTAAAGAATCAGTCTGATTAAAAGCAGGTCGTTAGAGAAACAGCATCAGCAGATTAATAACACTCAGCCCATTAGACTGGGACTCCATTAAATATTCACTGTATATAAAACCAGCTACTTTTCCAGTTCACAAAAAATCAATCAGGCATCTTCACCCCAACACCATCTCCCAAGTTCATTCCCACTTCCTGTATGGAAGGGTGTGGAATACAGCTGGAATGGGAACATCACATCTCCAAGTTAGCATAACTCGAACTTGAAGATCTACTGCCTTTCCATGAAAATTCAGGAGTCTAACAACACTGCAGGAGAGTCTTTTGGAAACAGCAGACTTCCAAGAAGGCAGCTTATCGCTACTGCCACACACAATTTATATATATATATAAAAAAAAACATTAAATTTTGCCTCAGGCAGTGAAGAATATGAGACTCACTTCAGTGCAGCTCATGATCAGAGTCCCATTAAGTAGGCAATCCCACTGGCAGGACCCCTTTAACAATGAGAGGCTGACCAAGATGGTTCTGTTAATTAGACATAGACCCAGTCACAAATCTGCAGTTGCTGGAAATCTGAGCAACACACACAAAATGCTGGAGGAACTCAGCAGGCCAGACAGCATCGATGGAAACGAGAACAGTCGACATTTTGGGCCAAGCCCCTTCAGCAGGACTGGAGAAAAAAAGATGAGGAATAGATTTAAAAGGTGGAGGAGGGGAGAGAGAAACACGAGGTGATGGGTGAAACCGGGAGGGGGAAGGGGTGAAGTAAAGAGTGGGAAGTTGATTGGAGAAGGGGATCTAATAGGAGAGGACAGGGCCATGGAAGAAAGAAGAGGGGGGAGGAGCACCAGAGGGAGGTGATGGGGAGGCAAGGAGATAAGGTGAGAAAGGGAAATGGGTATGGGGAATGGTGAAGTGGGGAAGTGGGGGGCAGGGGGTTCATTACTGGAAGTTTGAGAAATCGATGTTCATACCATCAGGTTGGAGGCTACCCATATAGAATATAAAGTAATGTTCCTGCAACATAAGTGTGGCCTCATCTCGACAGTAGACGAGACCATGGATAGACATATCAGAGTGGGAACGGGAAGTAGAATTAAAATGGGTGGCCATTGGGAGATCCTGCTCTTTCTGACAAATGGAGCATAGGTGCTCGGCAAATCTACATCAGGTCTACCCGATATACAGGAGGCCACATCGGGAGCAGCGGATACAGTAGATGACCCTAACAGACTCACAGGTGAAGTGCTGTCTCACCTGGAAGGACTGTTTTGGGGCCCTGAATGGTAGTGAGGGAGGAGGTGTAGGTGCACTTGTAGCAATTGTTCCGCTTGCAAGGGTAAGTGTCAGGAGGGAGATCAGTGGGTAGGGATGAATAGACTAGGGAGTCGTGTAGGGAGTAATCCATGTGGAAAGCAGAAAGTGGGGAGGTATGGAGGGAAAGATGTGCTTGGGGGTGGGATCCCACTGAAGATGGCGGAATTCCGGAGAATTACGTGCTGGACACAGAGGCTGGTAGGGTAGTAGATGAGGACAAGAGAAACCCCATCCCTAGTGGAGTGACAGGAGGGTGAGGTGAGAGCAGATGAGTGTGAAATGGGAGCGATGTGACTGAGGGCAGCACTGATGGTGGAGGAAGGGAAGCCCCTTTCTTTGAAAAGGAGGACATTGCCTCCGTTCTGGAATGAAAAGCCTCATCCTGAGAGACAGAGGAATTGAGAGAAGGAATTGAAAGAGGAATTGAAGACTTAGGGCCAAGTTTATTAGGCAGGGGAGAACAATATGAGATTACCCCCACCCCAATGAGCAGAACACAGGCAGCATGTAAAGATCACAGTTCCGGTAAAATTTGGCTATAACCATCCTGGGCTAATCTCACTGCACAGAAACTTAATTATTGAGTGGTTAGCTCCAGTTAAAGGTGGCATGCATTGTTATAAGATGACAATGGAGAGGGTTCAAAGGAGGTTCACGAAAATGACTCCGGGATTGAAAGACTTGTCATATGAAGAGTGTTTAATGGCTCTGGGCCTGTACTCACTGGAACTCGGAAGAATGAGGGGTGGCCTCACAAAGACCTATCGAATGATGAAAAGCCTCGATAGAGTGGATGTGGAGAGGGTGTTTCCTGTGGGGTTGGAGTCGAACACCGGGGGTGTCCTTTTAGAACAGAGATTAAAAGGAATTTCTTGAGCCAGAGAGTGGTGAATCTGTGGAATTTGTTGCCACAGGTGGCTGTGGCCAAGTCTTGGGTATAGTTAAAGCAGAGGTTGATAGATTCTTGATTGGTCAGGGCATGAAGGGTTATAGGGAGAAGGCAGAAGATTGAGGAAAATAGATCAGCCATGATGAAATGGTGGAGCAGACTCGATGGGCCAAATGGCCTAATTCTGCTCCTATATCTTATGGTCTTAAATACCTTTTAAGCAAGGTTGACTGTGGATGGAACAGGCACCGGAGGTCTTACCTGTCCCAACAGCTGGAAGTTATAGTTTCCTGATACGGAGTGTGTGAACTCAGTGAAATGTGATCTGTCACAAGCAGAAATCCACATCACTATTTCAGGATTGGAGAGTTTATCAATAAGCTCTTGTTTTAGTTAATGGCTGCAGGCATTCTAACGCACTTTAAGGCTTCTAGATTTGGCTATAAATTAAGGAAACAATTCCGAGAGAAAAAGATTCAGTGAAGGGAGTCCGCTGTCCCCCATATATCCATACTTCCTTGGATCAGAATCAGGTTTGTTATCACTGGCATATGTTGTGAAATTTGTTGTTTTGTGGCAGCAGTACAGAGCAAGACATAAACCGTAATACAGGTTACAATAAATAAATAAATAATGCTAAAGAGGAACAGTGAGGTTCATGGACCATTCAGAAATCTGATGGCAGAGGGAAAGAAACTGTTCTCAAAGCATTGGGCATGAGTCTTCAGGGCTCCTGTACCTCTTCTCTGATGGTAGTCTTGAGAAGAGAGCATGTTCCAGAAGGTGATGCCCCTAAATAGTGGATGCCAGCTTCTTGAGTCATTGCCTTTTGATGTTATCCTTGATAGTGGAGAGGCTTGTACCCCTGACGGGGCTGGCTGAGTGCTGAGTCCGGTACCCTCTGCAGGCCTTTTTAATTCTGTGCACTGGAGCAGTGTTGCAACCACACCATGCCATACATCTGCAGAAATTTGCCATTCACTGCCTATCACTAATTGTCCTTGGGAAATTCATAGTGAGCCAATTCCGCAGTCTGCTAAAGTTCCAGGGATTTAACCCAACAGGCATGAAGGATGGTGAATGACCCTTGTGTCAAGAATAAATCTGACTTGGAGGGATTGATGTTCCAGTGACTCTGCTGTTTAATTGACAGAGGTGGAGAGTGCATCAGGGGGTGCCAGAGCAGTTTTGGCAGGCTGTTGAAGTGTGTCGCCATAGTGTACCTGCGACAGGAGAAACGATCTCTAAGATGGTGGACAGACTGATGGTCAAGCTTACTATTCTGTCACCAAGCACAATTGCATGTGAGAAGTGGTGGTAAGCTACCTTCTTGAAAGACTGCTGTTCACCAAAAGCTCCTCTGCGGTGCTGGATTTTGATGGAATGGCAGTTTGTGACTTGGAGATTTGATATTCCCATTCCAGCTGCTGTCCATGTTCTTCCAGATGTGGTAGAGTTGTGCTGTAAATTGGGAAAGCAATTGGCTGTATACGAAGTGAATATTTAAGGGTAATGGATGGAGTCCGGACTAATGGGCCAGAATGTTGTTAAGCTACTGATATTGTCTCTTTAATGACCTCCTTTTAATCATACTGATTCTTTAATGAGTCCGTGATTGTGAAGCTTTTTAATTGGTCCCTTTTATGAAACTCAGTTTAATAGGCCTGTCAAGGTGTGCCATCTCTTTAACAAGGCCTGAGAATGAAGAGCTGTTAAATAAAAGATCTCAAAGTTCAGTCACAGAATTCAGGTTTCTGTTCAGTTTAACGTAGCTAAACTGAACCATGGTAAGGCTGTGCATCACTCCAGAAATTTAACAGGCAGGTCCGGCTACAGTGCAGATTCCACACCAGTCACTAACAGAATACTGCCACTCCTCCGTCACTGGACACTCCTCACTCAGCTATGTCTTACTCACTGGCTTGAGACCCCCGTAAGTGACACGTCTCACACCTCAGCAAGCCCCCACTCAACCCACCCCCCACCATCTGATGTTCGAAACCCCTGATCTCTGCAGTAGGTGATGTTATTGACAGTGAGATGGTTATCAGGACTTACAGAGGGATCGTGATCTGCTGGGTAAGTGGACTGAGGAACAGCAAATGGACTTTAGTTTGGATACGTGCGAAGTGATACATTTTGCGAATGTGAATGAAGGTTCGGATTGCACAATGAATGGTAGGACCGTGGGGGGATTGTCCTAGATCAGAGGGACCTAGGAGTACAAGTCCATGGTTCCCCAAAAGCAGTGACAGAAGCAGACAGGATGCTGAAGAAGCCTTTTGGCATCAGCCAGGGCATTAGGTATGCTGCAGTTGTACAAGAGATTGGTGAGGCTGCATTTGGAAGATTGTGTTCAGTTTTGGTTGCCCTGCTGTAGGAGAGGTGTCATTAAGCTGGAAAGAGTGCAGAGGAAATTTACAAGGATCTTTCTGGGACTTGGGAGACTGAGTCATAGAGAGAGGTTGAGCAGGTTGGGATTTTTTATTTGTTGGAGCATAGATAAATGGGGATTTATCTTAGAGGTATAAAATTCTGAGGGGCATAGACAGGGTGACTGCGCAAGTCTTTTTCCCAGGGTTGAGGATCAGTGACTAGAGGGCATAGGTTTAAGATAAGTGGGGAGGGAGGTGAGATTTAATAGAAACCTGAAGAACAACATTTTCGCCCAGTTAGTGGTCCATATGAGCTGCCTGAGGAAGTATTGGAGGCAGGAACGTTAGTTACATTTAAAAGGTACTTGGATAAGGCACATAGTTAGGAAAGGTTCGAGGGATATGGGGATATGGGACTAGCTTAAATGGGAATCTTATTCTGTCTGGGTAGCCTCCAACCTGATAGCATGAACATTGACTTCTCTAACTCCGTTAATGACCCTCCTCCCCTTCTTACCCCATCCCTTATTTATTTATTTATTCCTCCCCCTTTCAAATCTCTTACTATCTCTTCTTTCAGTTAGTCCTGACGAAGGGTCTCGGCCCAAAACATCAACTATACTTCTTCCTATAGATGCTGCCTGGCCTGCCGTGTTCACCAGCATTTTGTGTGTGTTGCTTGAATTTCCAGCATCTGCAGATTTCCTCGTGTTTGCGATCTAGTTCAGCATGGTCCTTTTGAGCTGAATTGCCTATTTCTATGCTGTATGGCTCTGTGACTCAGTGTTTAAAGCCTCTGACCCCGTGCTCAGATTATTGGCTACCTATTTTTACAAACCACTGGTTTGTTACAATATGCTGTTGATCTAATCAATATGTTCAAGAAAATTGTTGAATTACATACAATTAGCAACAAGAATTGTATAAACTATTTAAGTAAACATAGTCCCCAGTCACATTCTGCTGTGACTTCACTTTGACACTACTTGGCCAAGATTACAGTTTGAGGCAAAATCCCATTCTTCCGTACAACATCACTATAGCAAATATGCCTTAATTAAGCTGTTCAACACATTGATCATTACCACGCCAGTGGTTTTTATCAATAAGTTGTTGCAGATATCACAAGGTGTTGATGAACTAAGTAGAATGTGTAATTTTGCTCTTCAAAATTGATCGTAATGTTCTTGCTGTCTTGTGCATTACCGTATGCCTTAACCCTTCCCCCACCACTCTGCCAATCCATATCTACAAAAAAAATCCTTCAAAAAGTAGTGGGTATGGCCCGGTCTATCACGGATTAAGCCCACCCCACCCCTGAGAACATCTACATGAAACGCTATTGCAGGGAAGCAGTATCCATCATCAGGGACCCCCACCATCCTGACGGCAGCCATGAGAAGACATGCTCTCTTCCACTGTTGCCATCAGGAAGCAGGTTCAGGAACAGTTATTACCCCTCAACCATCAGGCTCTTAAACCAGTAGGGATAATATCACTCAACATCACTTGCCATTATCATTGAAATATTCCCACAACCTGTGGCCTCACTTTCAAGGACTCTTCATTAAAAGTTCATGATATTCATTGCTTGTTTGTTTGTTTATTTATTTATTTATTTATTTTTGTCTTTTTGTGTTTGAAGTTTGTTGTCTTTTGTACACTGATTGAATTCCCAAGTTGGTGTGGATTTCATTGACTCTGTTAAAGGTATTATTCTATGCATTTGTTGTGTATGTCCACAAGGAATTGAATCTCAGGTTTGTATATGGTACATATACATACTTCCATAATAAGTTTACTTTGTAATTTGAACATTCAATGGCCTTAGGCATGACCGAGATTTCCTGTGGTGGACCCACAACTGAAGGCATAACTGTGCACAAGATATTGGAGGAACTCAGCGGGGTCAGGCACTATTGTGGATAGTTGATGTTTTGGGTCAAAACCCTTCATCTGGACAGTGAAATGGAAGTGAGATAGCCAGTGTAAAAGGTGAAGGCATGCAGTGGAGCAAGAGTGACAAGCGTAGGTTGATGCAGGCAAGGAGGGTGATGGGAAGAT
Source organism: Mobula hypostoma (assembly GCF_963921235.1). Taxonomy (NCBI): domain Eukaryota; kingdom Metazoa; phylum Chordata; class Chondrichthyes; order Myliobatiformes; family Myliobatidae; genus Mobula; species Mobula hypostoma. Next base: position 68,653,152 of record NC_086107.1, on the reverse strand, counting down.
GGGGGGGAAGAGAGATGATAGGTAGAGGTGACAAAAGGCCACAGGCTGTGGAATCCGATAACAGATAAAAGTGAAGTATGAAATTGAGTGAGACAAATGGGAACAGTGAAAGGAGTGGGCAGGTGATGGGCAGATGGAGTGGATGGAGGAGAGGAAAGAGGAGCTGGGTTAATCAGGAGGAGAGAAAATACACAAAGAGACAGTGCTCCCATCTCTGCTTGGCTCCACCCAGCCCTCCTGTTGTTGGTGCTTGAGGTGAGAGAAGGCACCCAGATTGACCCAATTCCCACTGACAGAAGATGCCTTCAGTCTTGCTGTAGCTGGCAAATCCATCCCAATCCAAATGCCGATCTCCGAAACACTTGTGTGTATGGAGCCACAGAGGAACAGGTCCTCTGGTCCAGCTCATCTTTGCTGACAATGGTGCCGGTCCCATTTGTCTATACTTGGCCCATTTCCCTCCAAATCCTTCCTCTCCGTGTACATATCCAAATGTCTTTTCAATATTTTTACTGTACTTGCAGCAACCGCTTCCTCTGGCAGCTCATTCCATATGCAATGTGTTGTGTGAAGAAGTTGCCCCTCAAGTCCCTTGTAAAACTTTCCCATCTCACCTTAAATCTGTGCTCTCTAGTTTTAGTTCTCCTTCCCAGGAAAAAGGTTGTGCATTCACCACATCTGTGCCCCTCGCTCTCCTACATATCAAGGAATAAAGTCCTACTCTGCCCATCATCTTCATATCTTCAAGTCGTGGCAACATCCTCATAAATCTTCTGTGTATATTTTTCCAGCTTAATTCTGTCTTGCCTATGACAGGGTAAAGCAGAGTAGTGGCTGGCAGATGTCTTTACAGTACAGGCCACCCAGGTTCAATTCCCGTAAGGAGCTTGTATGTTCTTCCAGTGACTGAGTGGGTTTCCTCCAGCTGATCTGGTTTTCTCTAACATTCCAAAGATGTACCAGTTGCTAGGTCAATTGATCCTTGTAAAATGTCTGATGGTTAGGCTAGGATTATGTCAGGGGATTGATGGATGGCGTGACTTGAAGGGCCAGAAAGGCCTATTCTGCACCGTATCTCAAGAGGTATGTAAACAGAACTATACACAATACTCCAAGTAGGGAGTGGTACAACTGTAACTTTATCGTCCCAACTCCTGTACTTAGTGCCTGGCTGATGAAGGCCAGTGAGCCAAGTGCCAGGGCCCAACATTCACTGTATAAATCCTACACTAGTCTGACTTCCCAAAATACAACACATTGCATTTATCTGAATTGAAAGCCATTTGGCAATCCTTGGCCCACTTCCCTAGCTGACCAAGATTTCCTAGTTGAGCGTTTGCAACCCAGGAGGATTTGTAATATTCTGTAAACATCTCTGTACCTCTGTCGGTTTGAGTTATGGGATATTGTGAATCTCTTCAGATATTTTCCTGCCTAGTTGTATCAGAGAGTTTATTGGGCCCAGTCTTGGTGAAGGGTCTCGGCCCAAAATGTTGACTGTTGACTCTTTTCCATAGATGCTGCCTGACCTGCTGAGTTCCTCCAGCATTTTGTGTGTGTTGCTCTGGATTCCCAGCATCTGCAGATTTTCTTATGTTTTCCCCTCCTGGAATCTCACGTGCTATCCAAGCTGAATGATTGGTAGACACCATTTTCAAACTGGGTTGGCCAGGAGGTCATTAAGTGACGATTAAGAAAACCTCCTGAGCATCAATCACTATCAGCTTTCTTTCTTATTGTTCTGTATTTGCCTGGACTCATGTTTCATCTCCTTGTTCCCAGCAGGCCACCATGGTTTGACCTCCCACCGCCTCCATACCTCTCAGACACTGAGATCCTCAGCCATCCTGAACTGCCACCTTACCGTTCCAGGGCAGGGAGCACCTTGAGCTCTCATCATTCGAGCAGCCTGCAGGAGAGCACCGAAATCAGAGACTGCCTGCTCGGCACCAGATCACGAGAAGAACCGTGATCAAAGAGCCATGCTGTAGGACAGCAGTTGTGTTCTTGCACTAGCTGACACTTAAAGGCACACTTGTTGAAGGAATCGACTCAAGAAGCAAAGAAAAAAACAGAGACTTTTAATTGTTTTGACTTGTTTCATCTCTTCATTGTGAAGGAATGACTGAGACCTGGATGAATGGTAAAATCCAGTTGCCTTCAGATGTTTGGCCCTGGGGAGCTACTTTTTGGGGTGACCATGTAAATGATCTTGGGCGCGGGCAGCCTTTTGGGGGCCAGTGCCGAATACATTGTGAAGTAACCCAAAGCCTGGATAGGAAACCTAAATCAATAAATGCAAAAATAGTAAGTTTTGAGATGTATGTTTACCAGGGGGTCGCTGCTGCAGATCCTGAGGCACATACATCTACGATAACCAAGTGGCAGGCACCAGCACATGTCCAACTCACTGGAGAGCCTCAGGCAATGTAGTGGGGCAGAAAGGAAACGAGCAGAATTGTGCCGATGTTACATCTGTGGACGCTTGGTCCATTGCAACTCAAAAGCTAAAAAAAACGTCGGTACTTTCTGCTCCTGGTATTCAGCTGACTGCATGCCAGTGGTCATCTGCTGTTTTGTTGAACTGTGAGCCTCTTTCCTCTCTCTCACCCTGAGCTGAAGTGTGGCTGACCACATCCAGTGAGTCCTCAAGGTGATTTGTGCAGGGGCTGCCTGCCATCCATATTGACATGGGCGAGGATGGCGGTGTAATGTATTTGTCCTTGCAGCAGGGTACTAACCCAACAGCTTCACCGCATCATTCCAAATACACAAGCCTCCAGGCCAAATGAAGGCCTGTAGCTGGACATGCAAGTTCCCTTGGGGAGTCACTCAGTCAAGGGTCATGAGGAACATCCCTGTCCATGCCCTCTGCAATGTCTCATTGGATTCTGAATCTCATACGTGAGGGGCTGACGATCATAAAATATATCCAGCAGTTCCACAGCCAGGCGATACACATCCAACAAAGGATTGCACTCTAATCCATCCTTACTTTGTACGAGCACAGATAACTGGCCAGATGGTTGGGTGCTGTTAGTTTATATTCTGAGATATACTCCTTTCTTAAAAGCTGTTCTTTCAGGGAAAAAAAACAACTGTCCAGACTGCCTTGCAATGCAATGTGCTGGAATTCGTATTTTCAACATCGATGCTTTTTGGGGATGGTTGTCCTGTCACAATTTAAACAGAACGCTCAACTCATCTGTAATGACCTGCTGGCAGTTAGGGCAGCAATGAAGGTCCTGAGTCTCTGTCTGTCCTTGGTCTTGATCGTGGCAGTGTTCAGGCCTGCTTTCTCATACCAGTAGCTTTCTCTTGGTCTTTACTACCGTCAGTTGTGCAAGTCCCAAGTGGAGACTCAGGAATACCGTTGCATTCAGATGTCGAAGGATTCTTTAGTGCTGTTTCCGTAACAATTTTGTTTGACCAGTCAGGGCTATTAGCCCTGAGCTGAACCCCAGAACCTGGAGGACCAGTGGACCACTCTTAGTCTGGCCTCTACCCTTTGACCTGTTTGCCATGGGTGACCCTACCAAGAGCCAAAGCACAAAGCCCTGATTCCAGCCAACACAGCTCTCCAGGTCATTGAGATACACTAGCCTCCAAACCCTATGACAAGGTCGTGCTCCTACTGGACGATAGGAGAGTTTATTTCCAAAGACAACTGATCTCTGCCCAATCAACCCCATACAACATTGGCACATCCATAACATAGGAAAGGTAGCAACAACTAAGTGCATTTTTAAAATCCATGGCACCAAACTCAGTCCAGTTGTTTAAAATTTTATAATGCCCAACCTATAGATAACAGCCCCTTCATAGCACACTATGTAAAACCAAACGGTACTCAAACCCTCCTAGTTATGGAAAACTACAGCAAACTGGTAACATTGCAAGGATTTGCAGTTCACCAACCTACAGTACAAATCCAGCAAATCCCCTTCCCCATTGTATGTATGCCATCTTGTCTCCTTCCTCTTCACTAAGTAATATTGCACTAAACAAAGTCCCAACACACCATCACAATTCCTCTCTGATCATTGGAGACCAGCTGTAGTAGAAGGTGTTTCTTTACGATGAGAGGCTTCATTGTTTTGAATTTCACTGCAATAAATCCATGTAATGAAGTGCTTACCAAGCCCCTTTTGATCTATAGAATTTCCCTGATCAAACCCAGATTAATGGTATACTTGTTCAGTGTGCTAAACGCCTCCCACTGTATGCAATTAATCTTGCTCTATACCAAATCCCCTTCAGTTGGTACAATCCCTCTGTACTAACCATCCTCTCACTTTTATTGTCTTTCATCATGTAAATTCTTGATTATATTTTCTTCCTGCTCTGTCTTCAGGATTATTACCTGACGGTGTTCATTTCCTCTCTCTGCGTAGATTGAATTTTCATTTCTGCATTAGCTTTACTGGCAGCTCTTAAAGTTGTTTGTTCCTGTTCCTTTTTATGCATCTTTGGAGGACAGGTATTCAAAAAGAATTAAGTAAATCAAGGGGAAAAAAAACACTTAAATAGCCTGTGTAGGGAAATTGAGCCCCAAGTCATTACATGAATAGCCATGCCTAGATACACTGGTTACAATTTATGTTTGGAAACAAGAGTCTCTTATTAACTTCAGCTGCTCCTGGCTCCAATTATTCAGGCTGCTAACAATCCAAGCTGCCACAACACTACTGAATTATTTCTTGCTCTTTGTGCTTTGTGACTTGCAACACCGTGTTGGATGTGCTTGCCTGGATAATTGAAGTACGAAAATAGCAAGTCATATATTCAGCAACTAAGAATCTGAATCTAACTCAGCCTCTGTCTTCAGCATCGCCCGAGAAAGGAACAGCTTGTGAAAGATCAGAAAGAGTCGCGTCTTTTAATGTTTTAACTGGAGTTTGATAACATGCAGCAGGATAAAATTCTCACTTCAGAGATGGTGTCTACTGTGTATCTATTTAAAGATTACGAGCCCTTTTCTTAGAAGCTGTGTGCTCATAGAGTTTATAAAGTTATTCACTGTAATAGCTTTGACATGACTATTTAATGAGAAATTTATTCCATGAATGATATTCAGGCTTATGTATAATTTTACTTTTTTGCAATATTAAATATTTGAAATTGAAAGTGAGAGATAGAGTACTGTTTAATATTCAGAGGATGTTGTATCATTGCCCAGATCTCAGGGTAGGCCCCCTTGATTGGAGCTTATGGGAACTTAGGAAATTTTCTTTCTCTCTAGGTCCTTGGTTCTACACTTCAAAGTTCAAAGTACAGTTATTATCATACTATATACAACCTTAAGATTCACTTCCTTACAGACAGCCACAAAACAAAGAAACTCAATAGAACCCATTAAACAAAAGAAAACTGTCGAACATGAAGAGGGGGAAAAAAAATCAAACAATAAAAGTAAACTAATAGCATTCAGAACTGAGGTTTCACAGAAGTGAGTCCGTAGCCGATTCAGAAGTCCATTAGTTGCAGGCCATGGCCTCAGTTCAATGTAAAGACAAATAAACCTCGCGGAGCAGGGAGCTGAACTGGTCTGTCCTTCACTTCTGACCCTGACACTCTGTCCTTTCCAATCTGGCCCTGCGCGTGAGTAGTCCAAACCTTGGGCTGTTCTTTTCTCTCAGACCCAGGCCCTGTGCTTCAATGTGCTCTCGGGCCTGAGCCCCAGCACCTCGATCTGGCCCATATCCACCTTTCCAATTCGGCTTGGCGCTTAAATCAATCAATCCTTATTCTTGGGCCCAGATTCTACCTCAACCTTGCCTCCCCTCAGCTCTGCCTCACTGAGGTGCCTCCAAGTCCACTCCAGCAACAGCCACACATTAGCTCATTCCCCACTCTCCGGCCTGGATCCCACCACCTCGATTCAGACCGTACACACCGCACCACACCTGCATCCTGCACCTTCCCGACTTCAGTTCACACCGCAAAAATGCCAGGTTGTGTAGGCAATTCAACAGCTCAACTCTGACAGGGAAGTTGCAGGCTATTGTTTGCAGTGATTGTTTACAAGAAAAAGTGTGATTAATAAAGTGTTTAGTAGTTCTTCCATAAATGGTCTACCAACAACTTTAAGATCACATCCTTGATTTCTCCACCTGACATAATAGTTGCTTTATAACTGCACAAGCAATTCTTTTTTAATCTGTTTGGTTATATTAATCTTCACAGGAATACAAACCAAATTTTTGTAGTTTGCTGTCTAATCCTCTTATCATTTATTCCATCGGGGCATACACATCTATGACTATAATCCTCAGGACAGTTAAAGTGATGATCGTAAATAGAGACAAGTGTATATGCTCCATTTCTCACAACTGTATTTCTAATAAATTTGATGAGGAACTAGCAGATAAAGAGAAGTACTAGAAGTACCAAGGAGGTCAGGCAGCATCTGTAAAGGAAGAAAATGTTACCACTGCAGATTGTCTCACCCCAGATGCTGAATATCTACAGTATTGGTTGTTTTTATTTCAGATTTCCAGTATTTTGTAAGTTGAATAATCAATTAGATATTAAGAACTGCTACATAGTTAGCATCACTATCTAACTTTGTTTTAGGAGAACATTGTCAGGCTTCATGGTGGAGAGGTGTTAATCTGTATCTCAGCTGATGTATCCCACATCAGATAAGGGGAATGACCACACTTCATAAAGCAATCCATTTTCTATACTTCGGAAATATATTTAGTCATAATGCCAAGTAAATACCGTCAACTGTGCAGTGTTTAAGAGACTGATACATGGGCCCAGCCCCTCAGTAGTGACAGGACCTTACACTGTGGTCCTTTCCATCAAAGTCTTGGCAGTGGCTGCACTGAGCACAGTTGTGCACCTTGGGATAAGCCTGTTAGCAGTATTCGCTTGGGGACCTCTCCTTACCCTGGAAGACCAAGTTTCAGGCAGACTACGTTGACGATGATCCAGCAGCAGCTGATGACTGTCTAGGTCCATGTCCCTGGGAAACAGATCGTAAATCAGAGAATGATCTGTTAGGCAGCTGCTCAGGACAAACTTCATCAAGGACTATTGCATCCTTTTCCAGACAGACTTGACAAAAGCACATTCCACAGAGAGGTGGGCAGTCATGTCACACTGCAGTAACCTCGAGGGAGGGACCTTCTCATTGCCTGCCAAGTGAAGTCGTGATATTTGTTCGTGAGCCCTGGCCATGAGGCATTCTGCCAAATGTCCTTGACAGTCTGCATAGGGAACTTTTCCACAGGATCCACTGTATCTCTCTGCACTGATCGCTGCCGGATAAATGTGGTCAAAGATCCATGGAAATTTTTCTACAAAGGACGGGTAAGTTTGGCAAGATTTGAATGGGACATCGCACAGTCACTGAAGCGAAGCCCATCCACCACAATACCAGGTGGAGACAGAAGCTCAGCATGCAGTGACACTTAGTGTTTGCATGCTCCAGTCCTAAGCACAGCCTGATGCAGCCACACACAAAGGTAATATTCGGGAATTTTGGTTACGTCAGGTACCAGTCTCGGCCCTTCCCTGGGGACTTGTACATCACTTTTCAGTCAATGCTGTCTATCACTTCAGAATCAGGTTTATTATCACAGAAAAATATTGTGAAATGTGTTGTTTTGTGGCAGCAGTACAGTGCAAGACATTTAAAAAGTTACTCAAATAAATAAATAGTGTGAAAGGGGAATAGTGAGGACCATTCAGAAGTCTGATCACAAGATCACAAGACAAAGGAGCAGAAGTAGGCCATTCGGCCCATCGAGTCTGCTCCGCAGCTCCCCCATGAGATAAACTATTCACCCATCTGGTTCCAATTTCTGGCTTTTTCCCCATATCCCTTGATACCCTGACTAATTAGATACCTGTCAATCTCCTCCTTAAACATCCTCAATGATCGGGCCTCCACAGCCATATGTGGCAACGAATTCCACAAATCCACGACCACCTGGCTAAGAAAATTTCTCCTCATCTCTGTTTTAACTGGGTACCCTCTAATTCTAAGACTATGACCTCTTGTCCTGGACTCACCCACCAAAGGAAACAACATCTACTCTTTCCACATCTACTCTGTCCAACCCTTTCAACATTCGAAATGTTTCTATGAGATCCCCTCTCATTCTTCTATACTCTAATGAATACAATCCAAGAGCCGACAGATGCTCCTCATATGTTAGCCCCTGCATTCCAGGAATCATCCTCGTAAATCTTCTCTGAACTCTCTCCAACATCAGTATATCCTTTCTAAGATAGGGGGCCCAAAACTGCACACAGTATTCCAAATGAGGTCTCACTAATGCCCCATAGAGCCTCATCAACACCTCCTTACTCTTATACGCTATTCCTCTTGAAATGAATGCCAACATAGCATTCGCTTTCCTTACCGCCAATCCAACTTGGTGGTTAACCTTTAGGGTATCCTGCACGAGGACTCCCAAGTCCCTTTGTAGTTCCGATTTTTGAATTTTCTCCCCATCTAAATAACAATCTGCCCGATTATTTCTTCTTCCGAAATGTACAACCGTACATTTGTCAACATTGTATCTCATCTGCCATTTCTTTGCCCACTCTCCTAAACTGACTAAGTCTCTCTGCAACCTTTCTGTTTCTTCAACATTTCCTGCTCCTCCACCTATCTTGGTGTCAGCCGCAAACTTGGCCACAAAACCATTTAATCCATAATCCAAATCATCGATTTACATCGTAAAAAGAAGTGGCCCCAACACCGACCCCTGCGGAACACCACTAGTAACCGGCAACCAATCAGAATAGGATCCCTTTATTCCCACCCTTTGCTTTCTGCCTATCGGCCAATGCTCCACCCATTTCAATATCTTTCCTATAATTCCATGGGCTCTCATCTTATTAAGCAGCCTCATATGTGGCACCTTATCGAAGGCCTTTTGAAAATCCAAATACACAACATCCACAGCCTCTCCCTTGTCAATCTTATTCGAGATTACCTCAAAAAATTCCAATAAGTTAGTAAGGCAGGATCTTCCCTTCATGAAACCATGCTGGCTTCGGCCTATCTTGTCATGCACCTCGAGGTATTTCATAACTTCATCCTTGAGGATTGACTCCAATATCTTTCCAACCACCGATGTCAGACTAAGAGGTCTGTAATTTTCTTTTTGCTGCCTCCTTCCTTTCTTAAACAGTGGAACTACATTTGCGACCTTCCAGTCCTCTGGAACCATGCCAGCGTCTATTGATTCCTGGAAGATCATTTCCAATGCTTCCACAATCTCCAAAGCCACCTCCTTCAGAACCCTTGTGTGCACCTCATCCGGACCAGGAGACTTACCTATTCTTAGTCCATTTAGCTTCCCAAGCACTTTCTCTCTAGTTATCTTGACTGTACCTAATTCTATTCCCTGATACCTCTGGCTATCATGTATATTGCTCATGTCTTCCACTGTGAAGACTGATGCAAAATACTCATTCAGTTCCTCCGCCATCTCTTTGTTATCCATTATAATTACTCCAGCACCATTTTCGATCGGTCCCATATCTACCCTTGTCACTCTTTTACTCTTCATATATTTAAAAAAACTCGTAGTATCCTTTTTTATGTTAATCGCCAACTTCCTTTCATAATTCATCTTTTCTTTCCTAATGACTTTCTTAGTTTCTTTCTGTAAGTTTTTAAAGGTCTTTCAGTCCTCATTTTTCCCACTAATTTTTGCTTCCTTGTACGTCGTTTCTTTTGCTTTTATTTTTGCCTTAACCTCTCTCGTTAGCCACATTTGTGCCATTTTCCATTCATGATTTTCTTTTTTCTTGGAATATATTTTTCCTGCATTTTCCTTATTTTTTGTAGGAATTTCATCCAATTCTGCTCTGCCGTCCCTCCATTTAGTTTACTTTTCCAATTGACTTGGGCCAGTTCCTCTCTCATACCACTGTAATTTCCCCTGTTCCACTGAAATATCGATACACCTGATATCAGCTTCTCCTTTTCAAATTTGAAACTAAACTCAATCATATTATGATCACTACTTCCAAGAGGTTCCTTTACCTCCAGCTCCCTAATCGCCTCAGGTTCGTTACACAGCACCCAATCCAAAACAGCCGGTCCCCTGGTGGGCTTCTGGACAAGCTGCTCCAAAAAGCCATCCTGTAGGCATTCTACAAACTCCCTCTCCTGATATCCATTACCTTCCCGACTTTCCCAATCCACTTTCATATTAAAATCCCCCATAATTATCTTGACATTGTCCTTCTGACACGCTTTTTCTATTTCCAGCTGCAACTTGTAGTCCACATCCCGACTGCTGTTTGGGAGGCCTGTATATAACTGCTATTAGTGTCTTTTTATCCTTGCCATTTCTTAATTCTACCCATAAGGATTCTACCTCTTCTGATCCTATGTCCCTTCTTTCTATTGATTTGATATCGTTACTTACCATCAGGGCCACGCCACCCCCTTTACCTACCTCCCTATCCTTCCTGTACACTGTGTATCCTGGTATATGCAGCTCCCAATCACATCCATCATTTAGCCATGACTCGGTGATGGCCACAATGTCATACCTTTTAACCTGCAGCTGTGCAGCAAGGTCATCCACTTTATTTCTAATGCTGCATGCATTTAAGTACAGTACATTTAGATTGGTACCTGTTGCCACTTGTGCTAAATATCTATTTTGCAGCAAATTATCCTGTATATTCACCGGCCTGTCCTTCTTACCATCTTTGCTGCACAGTATTTTTGACTTATTTCTATTTTCCGCTTCCTTGATCCTAACACCTTGGTTTCCTTCCCCTTGCCAACTTAGTTGATGGCAGAGGTGTTCTTAAAACATTGAGTGTGGGTCTTCAGAGCAGCTTCTCCTGCAACTGCAGATGAAATGCAAGATGTGCAATTTAATGTGGATAAATGTGAAGTTATCCACTTTGGTGGCAAAAATAGGAAAACAGATTATTATCTGAATGGTGGCCGATTAGGAAAAGGGGAGGTGCAATGAGACCTGGGTGTCATTATACACCAGTCATTGAAAGTGGGCATGCAGGTACAGCAGGCGGTGAAAAAGGTGAATGTTATGCTGGCATTTATAGCGAGAGGATTCGAGTACAGGAGCAGGGAGGTACTACTGCAGTTGTACAAGGCCTTGGTGAGACCACACCTGGAGTATTGTGTGCAGTTTTGGTCCCCTAATCTGAGGAAAGACATCCTTGGCATAGAGGGAGTACAAAGAAGGTTCACCAGATTGATTCCTGGGATGGCAGGACTTTCATATGAAGAAAGACTGGATGAACTGGGCTTGTACTCGTTGGAATTTAGAAGATTGAGGGGGGATCTGATTGAAACGTATAAGATCCTAAAGGGATTGGACAGGCTAGATGCAGGAAGATTGTTCCCGATGTTGGGGAAGTCCAGAACGAGGGGCCACAGTTTGAGGATAGAGGGGAAGCCTTTTAAGACCGAGATTAGGAAGAACTTCTTCACACAGAGGGTGGTGAATCTGTGGAATTCTCTGCCACAGGAAACAGTTGAGGCCAGTTCATTGGCTATATTTAAGAGGGAGTTAGATATGGCCCTTGTGGCTACGGGGGTCAGGGGGTATGGAGGGAAGGCTGGGGCGGGGTTCTGAGTTGGATGATCAGCCATGATCATAATAAATGGCGGTGCAGGCTCGAAGGGCCGAATGGCCTACTCCTGCACCTATTTTCTATGTTTCTATGTTTCTATGTCATGGGTGACTGCCTCTGCAAGAGCAGGGTCACACTCGCACTACAAACAGTAACGCCAGGAGCACCTCGGACCTCTTGCCCACCACATCTCTGTGAGCACCACTCACACCATTCCAACTTTTCTTTCACCTTGACCATCCACTCCAGCCATTCCACACAGTCCGGATCCGCAGTACCTAAGGGAAGGGGAACAGAGTACATACGTCAAGGACAATTTCTATCCCACTGTTACCTGACACTTTAATGGGCCTCTTGTATGATAAGATGGACCCTTGACCTCACAATGTGTCTCCTTATGATCTTGCACCTTATTCTTCCCCTGCACTGCATTTTTTCTGTGACTGTTACACTTTATTCTGCATTTTTATTGTTTTCCCATGTTCTAGATCAACGCACTGTGTAATAATATGATCTGTACGAACAGTATGCAAGGCAAGGTTTTCACTGTACTCGGTACATGTGACAATATTAGACCAATTCCATTACATTATCCATTGGACCAGTGGCAAATAACACGGCCTCTCTCTTCCCGAGACTGACTGGCCACTGAGCCCAGTTCAAGCAGACCGATCTGAGGACTGACTCGTGGGTCTGATCAGAAGATGGTGACATTGTCCATCAAGCACCTGCACTTCCTGACATCAGCCTCTCCCATACCCCTCCCTCTTGATGAATTCAACAACACACAGATACGCTAGTGGGGGTTGGGCAAGCTTGCCTGACTCCAGGTTTGTTGGTGAAGCTTCCTGTTTTTCACCTGCAAATGCAGTCTGTACAGCAACTCCATTAAACACTCCTACACACAATTTCCATATAACAGATCTGACTGGAAAGCCAGGGTCCCCTGTGTAGGTTGACATGAATGGCAGAAAAATCACTGTATACCAAATGGAGTGACTCATCTTGGAGCTAGGGAGAGCTAAAAGAATCATCAGAGGGAGCAGGTTAAATCTTAAACATTTTGAAGTCCTTAAAGCTGTTAAGATGTGATGATTCCTTACTGAAAAACAATGCTCATTGGTGTGGGAGGAGCAGAACTGAGAGGCAAAGGGGACCGGATGCAAGCAGGAAAAGGTCCAGAAGAGCAACAGATTTAGTAATAATAGCCTTAAACTGGATAAAAAGACAGTGAAGCCTATTGCACACAGCTCCTGTTGCAGAAATCTGCTACCATCATTAGTAGACACAGCCAAGGCATGTGATCAATAGCCAATTCACTTTTACATTCAATTCTAATTGACTGAAGTATCACTTACCTATTATTTTTTTTCCTCCTGGCACTAAGACTGAAAAGAGATTCCTGATTTTCCCAGAGCAAAAGAGGTTGGCTACCTGTTCAAACAGCCAGGCCAAAAGTCCAGTGTGTCAACCCAGAGAGCAGAAGCACACAGGAACTCTGCTAGAAATCTGTCCCTTCAGATCACAATGCCTATGTAGTTGACGGTGAAAGAGACCAGGCTTGGGAAATACATTTAGACCGAGGGAAAAATGCCATTTTGCTTACTTGTTAACATTCTGTGTTCCCCGGGTCTCCATGCCAAAGTATCCAATAAAAATGACTGCAGCTGGAGGCACATCAGTATACACTGTGCAGTCTGCCCATCGGTGGCCGTGGGGAAAGTTGTCCACAACTCAGAATCACCAGTTAGAACACAACCTTGAACAGCACAGCACAGGAACAGGCCATTCAGCCCTCACTGTCTGTGCTGACCAAATAAATCCCTTGCTTGCTTATGAGCCATATCTATCCATTTCCTGCCTGTCCTAAAGTCTCTTGAATCTAATTATCATATCTGCTTTCCGCCACACTGTTGACAGTGCATTCCAGGCACCTACCACTCTCTGTTTAAAAAAAACACTTGTGTTGCACGTCTACTTGAAACCTTTCCCCTCTCACCTTTAAATTATGCCCTCCAATATTCAACTGGAGAAAAGATACTGGCTGCCTATCTACGCTTTAATAAACCTCTTTCAAGTCTCCGACGCTCCAGAGAAAACAATCGAAGCCTCTCCAGCCTCTCCTTATAGCGATTGCCTTCCAATGATAATATTCTCTAATCTATGCATCATCCTGGCAAACCCCTTCTGAACTCTTTCCAAAGCCTCCAGGATCTCAAAGGTTGCTAATGACAATAGCTCTAACTTGCAGGGAAATGCCATGGCTTCCTCCAGTCCCATGCTGATGTGCTGAGCAATTTTTATTTTACCAACAATATGCCTTACTCAGAATATTTACAAGCTTATAATATCGTGCATTCCTATGCCACTGTCCACAGCATAAGACAAAAATATTGTACCATCACAAAATCAGTTCTCCCTCGTTCCTTTGACAAGAAATGGGTTGCAGTGGTCTTTGCACCAGACCCTAAAACCATAAGACATAATGTAGGAGCAGAAATAGACCATTTGGTCTATTGTGTCTGCTCCAACATTTGATCACAACTGATTTGTTTTCCCTCTCAATCCCATTCTCCTTTGATGCCCTTATTAATTAAGTACCTGTCAATCTCCACTTTAAATACACCAATGACTTGGCATCCACAGCTGCCCGTGGCAATGAATTCCACAGATTCACCAACTTCTTGCTAAAGAAATCCCTCCTCATCCCTCCAGTACCTGGATATTCATGTGTGATTGTAAAAGCCTCTTACATACTGTAGCTGCTCCACCCCTGGCAGTCTGTTCCAGGCACTTAATATGCTCTTGAGTTAAAGCAAAGCATTAAAATTCTGTATTTCTTTCCACAGCTGCTGTCTGGCCTCCTGAGCATTTCAAATCTCATCTGACTCTGAGGCAAGTTGAGGCTCTTACTTGAAAGTTCTGGCAATGAGGCACATAAACTTGACTGTCAACTCTGGAAACCATCTGACAGGATCCAGCATCTCCTCTTCCCACAAGGCATTGACAACAATCTGTAGCTCAGAGACCCAATCCAGTAAGCATGTAATTTTGAGTAATGAGGTGGCTTTGCTACATATCATTGAAAAAGGTGGGGTGATGGGGAGAGGGCTAAGGTTCCCAAAGAACAAATTGATATCCTATTTGCCAGGTTATCCCTAATTTGCAATGTTAAAGGTATGCAATCTTTTCTGAGCTCCACTGAGGAAAGATGTTGAATTTTCAGTGCCTCTGCAGATATGTAGTTGTCGCTGTGAATGATTAAACCAAGATGCTGACCCTGGAAAACCATGTATTAACAGTGCTCAACACTCCAGGAAAATTCACACCCGACTCAAAGCCACTTGGAGCAGATATTAAGAAAAACTTTGCCCTTGCCATGTTTTATTTGCTCAGGTTATTAATTGCCTCGAGTCTTGATATTGACAAGGAAATTTGAGTATTTAATTTGGACCGTTACCCTACATTTAAAATCTGGAAAGTCTGTAACAATCCAGGGGTTCCAGTTGCAATTTATGAATATGCCTCATAAAATCTTTATTGGAGTTGCTATGTTTTAAAGACCGTAATCCAATTCCAGTTCATTCCTTAAATGGCACGCACAAGGGACTGAGTTAAGGGAGAGGTTGAGCAGGTTGGAATTTTATTCATTGGATTGTAGAAGACTGAGAAGTGATCTTGCGGAGGTGTACACAGTCACAAAGGGGCATAGATAGGGTGAATGCACAGTCTTTATTCACAGTGTTGGGGAAATCAAGAACCAGAGAAACCGAGGAGCAATTTTTTCACACAGAGACTGGTACGTGTTTAGAACATGTTGCCAGTGGAAGTGGACAAGGCAGGTACAATAACAACAATTAAAAGCTACTCGGACTGGTAAGTGGGTAGGGATGGTCTAGAGCAGGCGTTCCCAACCTAGGGTCACATAGAAACATAGAAAATAGGTGCAGGAGTAGGCCATTCAGCCCTTCGAGCCTGCACTGCCATTTATTATGATCATGGCTGATCATCCAACTCAGAACCCCGCCCCAGCCTTCCCTCCATACCCCCTGACCCCCGTAGCCACAAGGGCCATATCTAACTCCCTCTTAAATATAGCCAATGAACTGGCCTCAACTGTTCCTGTGGCAGAGAATTCCACAGATTCACCACTCTCTGTGTGAAGAAGTTTTTCCTAATCTCGGTCCTAAAAGGCTTCCCCTCTATCCTCAAACTGTGGCCCCTCGTTCTGGACTTCCCCAACATCAAGAACAATCTTCCTGCATCTAGCCTGTCCAATCCCTTTAGGATCTTATACGTTTCAATCAGATCCCCCCTCAATCTTCTAAATTCCAACGAGTACAAGCCCAGTTCATCCAGTCTTTCTTCATATGAAAGTCCTGCCATCCCAGGAATCAATCTGGTGAACCTTCTTTGTACTCCCTCTATGCCAAGGATGTCTTTCCTCAGATTAGGGGACCAAAACTGCACACAGTACTCCAGGTGTGGTCTCACCAAGGCCTTGTACAACTGCAGTAGTACCTCCCTGCTCCTGTACTCGAATCCTCTCGCTATAAATCCCAGCATACCATTCGCCTTTTTCACCGCCTGCTGTACCTACATGCCCACTTTCAATGACTGGTGTATAATGACACCCAGGTCTTGTTGCACCTCCCCTTTTCCTAATCGGCCACCATTCAGATAATAACAACACACATCAAAGTTGCTGGTGAACGCAGCAGGCCAAGCAGCATCTATAGGAAGAGGCGCAGTCGACGTTTCAGGCCGAGACCCGATAATAATCTGTTTTCCTATTTTTGCCACCAAAGTGGATAACTTCACATTTATCCACATTAAATTGCATCTGCCATGAATTTGCCCACTCACCCAACCTATCCAAGTCACTCTGCATCCTCTTAGCATCCTCCTCACAGCTAACACTGCCACCCTCCTCGGACCTCTTGCTCAATGGTTTTGGTCCATGGCATAAAAAAGGCTGGCACCCCCTGGTTCTGGTCAAACATCAGTCAGATGGGATTAGCTGAGATCAGCAGCTTGGTCAGCATAGAGCCTGTTGTGCCAAAGGCCTTTTGCTGTGCTGTATGACCTTATGATTGTAAGACCCAAATCTAAATGTTAATGATCACACCTCAGTCATTACAGTCATAGTCATACTTTATTGATCCTGGGGGAAATTGGTTTTCATTACAGTTGCACCATTAATAATTAAATAGTAATAAAACCATAAATAGTTGAATAGTAATATGTAAATTATGCCAGGAAATAAGTCCAGAACCAGCCTATTGGCTCAGGGTGTCTGACCCTCCAAGGGAGGAGTTGTAAAGTTTGATGGCCACAGGCAGGAATGACTTCCTGTGATGCTCTGTGTTGCATCTCGGTGGAATGAGTCTCTGGCTGAATGTACTCCTGTGCCCAGCCAGTACATTATGTAGTGGATGGGAGACATTGTCCAAGATGGCATGCAACTTGGACAGCATCCTCTTTTCAGACACCACCATCAGAGAGTCAGAGAGTCCAGTTCCATCCCCACAACATCACTGGCCTTACGAATGAGTTTGTTGATTCTGTTGGTGTCTGCCACCCTCAGCCTGCTGCCCCAGCACACAACAGCAAACATGATTGCACTGGCCACCACAGACTCATAGAACATCCTCAGCATCATCCGGCAGATGTTAAAGGACCTCAGTCTCCTCAGGAAATAGAGACGGCTCTGACCTTTCTTGTAGACAGCCTCAGTGTTCTTTGACCAGTCCAGTTTATTGTCAATTCGTATCCCCAGGTATTTGTAATCCTCCACCATGTCCACACTGACCCCCTGGATGGAAACAGGGGTCACCGGTACCTTAGCTCTCCTCAGGTCCACCACCAGCTCCTTAGTCTTTTTCACATTAAGCTGCAGATAATTCTGCTCACACCATGTGGCAAAGTTTCCTACCGTAGCCCTGTACTCAGCCTCATCTCCCTTGCTGATGCATCCAACTATGGCAGAGTCATCAGAAAACTTCTGAAGATGACAAGACTCTGTGCAGTAGTTGAAGTCCGAGGTGTAAATGGTGAAGAGAAAGGGAGACAAGACAGTCCCCTGTGGAGCCCCAGTGCTGCTGATCACTCTGTCGGACACACAGTGTTGCAAGCACACATACTGTGGTCTGCCAGTCAGGTAGTCAAGAATCCATGATACCAGGGAAGCATCCACCTGCATCGCTGTCAGCTTCTCCCCCAGCAGAGCAGGGCGGATGGTGTTGAACGCACTGGAGAAGTCGAAAAACATGACCCTCATAGTGCTTGCTGGCTTGTCCAGGTGGGCGTAGACACGGTTCAGCAGGTAGACGAGGGCATCCTCAACTCCTAGTCGGGGCTGGTAGGCAAACTGGAGGGGATCTAAGTGTGGCCTGACCATAGGCCAGAGCAGCTCCAGAACAAGTCTCTCCAGGGTCTTCATGATGTGGGAGGTGAATGCCACCGGTCTGTAGTTATTGAGGCCGCTGGGGCGCGGTGTCTTCAGCACAGGGACGAAGCAGGACGTCTTCCACAGCACAGGAACCCTCCGGAGCCTAAGGCTCAGGTTGAAGACATGGTGAAGTACTCCACATAGCTGAGGGGCACAGGCTTTGAGCACCCTGGTACTGACACTATCCGGTCCTGCAGCCTTGCTTAGGTTGAGACGTTTCAGCTGTCTTCTCACCTGTTCAGCTGTGAAGCCCACCGTGGTGGTTTCGTGTGGGGAAGGGGTATAGTCAGGAGAGCAGGGTGAGGGACTGTGAGAAGGGGTAGGAGGGGAGAGTGGAATATGTGTTGGTTGGGGGCCGACAACAGATGACTCGTGGGGGATGGGCAGGGGCCACAATGTCAAATCTGTTAAAGAACAGGTTAAGTTCGTTGGCCCTGTCCACACTGCCTTCGGCTCCTCTGCTGCTAGTTTGCCGGAACCCAGTGATGGTCCTCAACCCCCTCCAGACCTCTCTCATGTTGTTCTGCTGGAGTTTCCACTCAAGCTTCCTCCTGTACCTGTCACAAGGGCACGGGCTGGGAACAGACCCAAGTGCAAGACGCAGACACTGAAGTACGAGGGACAGGACTAGGATACAGGGCGATGGCAAGGACATGGACATGAACTGGGAACCCGGAACAAGACCGGACAAGAGAGCTAGGAGCCCGGGCTTTGACTCCGAGCCAGAGACTGGACAAGGACCCAGTACCTGGGTCTTGCCTCTGGCTCGGACCCCAGAACTAGGCAAGGAGACTTGAGGCGAGGCGAGGCTGAGGCAGAGGCAGGAGGCCAGGCGAGGCTGGAGGCTAGGCTCCTCCAGGGCAGAGCGCGGATCACCTGGGCAGGGTGCAGCTGACCACGTGACGAGGCAAGGGACAGGAAGGGACAGAACCAACCCCAGGTAACGGCAAGACGGCCTGGCTTACCTGGGCAGAGGCAAGGGACAGGAAGGGAGCTAGAAACAGGGTGGCTCCAGGACAAGACTGCAGGCAAGACAAAGCAGGGCTTCAGGAGAGGAAACAGAAGGCAGAGCAAGAGATACAAGCAGTGGGGTCAAGAACAATCTAGCAGCCACGCCTGGGTCTCTGGAGGTATTTATGCAGCCAGCCCCAACGAGCATCAGCTGCCTCAATTAGCTCAACAAGGACAGAAACAGGGTAGAAAGGAAAACCTGGAGCAAGGGTTGATGGACCGGACCGTGAACCGGAATATGGATTTCACGGACCGGACTATGACAGTACCTGTCTTTAGGTACAGGAGGAAGCTTGGAAAATTATCCAGTATTTAACTTCCTCTGAAATAATGGGTCATGTGAAGGCTTCGGGTGTAACTATGAGTGATATGTTTGTTAAACTGGGTTTAAGTGTGCATGTTGCTCCAAGGATCTCTTCCAAGTGTCATAGCTCTTTCTTGGAGTAAATTCATCATATTTCTCCACAGACATTGTTTTCCCTCAAGTAATTTGGTAGAAGGCACTTGATATAAATATGTGTGGCTCCTGTGATGTGGCTTCGGAGATGTACTGACTAAAATGCTTTCAAATCATTGCAGCTATTTCTCTCACCCAGCTGGGAGCAGAACGATCAATAACTAGTCAGTGTGAAAGACACAATTCTTTTTGGATTTTAATAGCATTGATTCTTCTACTGAGCGAACACAACAGTGTCCTTGTTAACTCCACATTCCTCCCCAATCCAGTTAAGAAATAAAAGCAGGAATAGGCCATTCGGCTCAATGTGCCTACTCTGCCATTCTATAAGATCATGGCCGGTCGTCTCCCTCAGCTCCACGTGCCCTTTGGCTTTCCAGACTGGAGGCTATTGTGGAAAACGACACAAGGAAAAACAGTGTCGACTGTACCAGTGACGCATGCCTCCCTGACGCCCTGAACAATTGTTATGCAACACCACGCCGCCCACGAAAGCTACCCCCACCCCCAGGTGAGTAGACACTGTCTGTAACAGCAGCAGACATGAGGAGGACCCTGCAGAGAGTCAACTTCAGTAAGGTGGCCAGGCCAGACAACATCCCAGGCCAAGTACCCAGGGAATGTGGACACCAGTTCTTCACAGACATCTTCAACACTTCACTCATCCGGGCTGCTGTCTCCACATCCTTCATATCACCCACCATCATCCTTGTACCAAAGAAACCTACACCTTCAGAAATAATTGACTACTGCTTGGTGGCACTGTTGCCAATCATCTTGAAGACCTTTGAACCGCTCTACGACAAATGCCAGTGCATCTGTCATGTCAAGGCCAGCAACATCATGAAGACCCCACACACCCTGGTCATGGACTGTTTGTCCCAGTCCCATTAGGGAGGAGGCTACATAGCTTCCACACCAGGACCACCAGACTCAAAAACAGTTACTTTTCCCAAGCAGTTACGCTGATGAACATCTCTCCTCACAAACCCACCACTCCACAACCCTCACCACCACTACTTTACTAGCTCCTATCAGTTGCCTTATTTGCAGACTAGCATCACTTTATGGACATACAAGCAAACAATGCATATAAGCTATCTTATGCATTTATAACAATTGTGTGTTTTTACTATTGTGTTCTTCATCTTTTGTGTGTTTTTTTGTGTAGCATCAGATCCACAGTAACAATTATTTAATTCTTACATTTGTGTACTGGAAATGATATTAAACAATTTTTCTGTGTGTTTTGTGGGACTGGGGAACAGCTGGCACCCACAGACCAGAACACATGATCAATAATAGGACACATTCCTTGCTTGCTGTCAGTCACCAGTGCAACTCCCCATGGTAAACCTGCTCATGATTAGAAGAGTAATTGGTTGAACCTTGATCTCAGCTGCCTTCCTCCTCTCACCATGAGTAGTTCTTGTTGCATATCTCCAAATTTGGGCTTCCCTCTGCCAATTCCCTTCAGCCCTCTTTTTCCTCAGCACCATCTTGTTCCTGGCCATATTCGGACTGGTGATCTGCTCCTAGGTTCCTAACAAGTTTATTTTGGAGCAGTCCAGTAAAATGTTTGTGAGTATTTCCTCAGCAGGAGCCTTAATGATGCTTATATTGCAGATTTGTAGAGTCACTCAGCACCAAATCAGGCTTTTTAGCCCACTGAGAACACACGAGGTCAAGCATCCACTTGCCCTGATCCTCCACTGATCCCATTTTTATTCTCCCCACATTCCCAGCAACTCTCCCCAACAGTCTAACACACGCTTACATACAAGGAGTCATTTCCATGTTTTTGGGACGTGGAAGGAAACCGGAGCACGCCCGGGGAGGGTGGTGGTCGGGGAGGGGGGAACGTGGACCCATGCAATCACAGGACGAACATGCAAACCCCACACAAACCGCACCTGAGTTCAGGATCGAACCTGGGTCTCTGTACCTGTGAGGCAGCCAATCTATTAGCTGTGTCACATCTTACACACAGCTCGCCTGTACGCAGGGCAAATAATCAAAAATGCATTCAAGAGTTGACAGCCCTGACACACAGGAATTAAGTCTCACAAAAGGCTCTGGAAATTGGGTGAAATGAAATGGTAATGAACGGAGGTAGTAGAGGTGTGGAGTACCTTTGGTTCAGTGCCCAGCTTCCATGACCTAACCGACTGACGAGACAGACTGAGCAGAGTAGGGGTGGAGCATGCTGACTAGAGTGAGGACAGGCCATGGGGAAACATAGAAAACATACAGCACGATACAGGCCCTTCAGCCCACAAAGCTGTGCCGAACACATCCCTACCTTAGAAATTACCTAGTGTTACCCACAGCCTAAGCTCCGTGTACCTATCCAAAAGTCTCTTAAAAGACCTTATCGTATCTGCCTCCACCACCGTTGCCGAAAGCCCATTCCACACACTCTCCACTCTCTGAGAAAAAAACTTACCCCTGACATCTCCTTTGTACCTACTCCCCAGCACCTTAAACCTGTGCCCTCTTGTGGCAGCCATTTCAGTCCTGGGAAAAAGCCTTCGACTATCCACACGATCAATGCCTTTCATCATCTTATACACCGCTATCAGGTCACCTCTCATCCTCCGCCGCTCCAAGGAGAAAAGGCCAAGTTCACTCAACCTGCTTTCATAAGGCATGCTCCCCAATCCAGACAACATCCTTCTAAATCTCATCTGCACCCTTTATATGGTTTCCACATCCTTCCTGTAGTGAGGCGATCAAAACTGAGCACAATACTCCAAGTGGGGTCTGACCAGGGTCCTATATAGCTGCAACATTACCTCTCGGCTCCTAAATTCGATTCCACAATTAATGAAGGCCAATACACCATATGCCTTCTTAACCACAGAGCCAACCTGCGCTGCTGCTTTGAGTGTCCTATGGACTCAGGCCCCAAGATCCCTCTGATCCTCCACACTGCCAAGAGTCTTACCATTAATGCTATATTCTGCCATCATATTTGACCTACCAAAATGAACTACTTCACACTTATCTGGGTTGAACTCCATCTACCACTTCTCAGCCCAGTTTTGCATCCTATCAATGTCCTGCTGTAACCTCTGACAGCCCTCTACACTATCCACAACACCCCTAACCTTTGTGTCATCAGCAAATTTACCAGCCCATCCCTCCACTTCCTCATCCAGGTCATTTATAAAAATCACAAAGAGTAAGGGTCCCAGAACAGATCCCTGAGGCACACCACTGGTCACTGGCCTCCATGCAGAATATGACCCATCTACAACCACTCTTTGCCTTCTGTGGGCAAGCCAGTTCTGGATCCACAAAGTAATGAAACCTATGAACAGCAGCAGGGATTGTGAACCCGGGGGAACAAGGAGCCAACAGCAACAAAGGAACTGATCGTTGTGCAGGGATGAATGCCTTGCCACATTCAATTTGGAGCAGACAAGGGGGAGTTGGTAAACAAAGGAGTGATTCCCACAAGGGAGCCAAAAGTGAGAGAACTAGAAGGTCACCACTCCATCTCCTTTGCTTCAAGGAAAACAGACCCATCCTTTCCAGTGTCGTAAATCACCCCCTCAGTCCTGGCAACATCCTTACGAATCTTTCTTGCACACTCTCTAGCTAGGCGCATCTTTCTGCTAGAATGGTGACCAGAACTGCACACAGTACTCTGCCTGTGGCCTAACTAGTGTACCGTACACCTGGAACATGATGATCTAACTCCTGTGTTCAGTGCTTTGACCAATGCAGACTGGCTGGCTGCTACATGCCTTCTTCAACACCCCATCTATCTGTATTACCACTGTCAGGGAGTGATGTACTGTACCCTTAGGTGTCTCTGTTCAGCAAACTTCCTTGGGGCTTGCCATTCACTATTTATGGCCTGCCCTGGTTTAACTCACCAAAATGCATTACTTCACACTACTCTGAGCACCACGGTAGTGTAGTGGTTAGCACGATGCTAATACAGCTCAGAGTTCAGAGTTCAGAGTTCAATTCCAGCACCATTCTGTGAGGAGTCTCTGTACGTCCTCCCCAAGGAATGTTTGGGTTTTCCCTGGGTGCTCCCAGAGTCCAAAGGCATACCGGGCAGGCTAATTAGTCATTGTAAATTGTCCCGTGATTAGATTAAGGTCAATTGGGTTGCTGAGGCAGCATCGCTCGAAGGGCTGGAAGAAGCTACTCGCGCTGTATCGCTAAATAACAACAATAAAAATAAATAAATTCTACCTGCCGTTCTTTTCCCAGTTGATCTGTATCCTGTTGTAACCTCAGACAACCTTCATCACTGCCCATTGTGAGGTGAGGGCCTCCGTCGGTCAGAGTCGACCATGGATATTGCATTCTAACTGTCCAGATACACAAGCTTGGACAGTACAATATGGAGAGCAAGCTGTTGCCCATGTAACAAGCTCCCCCTCTCCACACATCTGATAAAGCCAAAGAAATGGCAGAGACCCATACAGTTTGGCACCAGCAGCACCGCAGGAGTTACCAGTCAGCATTGAACTCAATGTACGACTGCCTCAGGGACTCCAGCTCTGGATTATTCCCTCGGGGTTTACTCCCGAAGCCTTCCCCATGAGTGAGTACAGGCAGAAGACAGTGGAGGCTTGAGATCAGAGTTTTCCTTCTCCTAGGTGAGTTGCCAACGATGGCTGACGAACCCCATCTGCCTGAAGTGAGGTTTTAAGGTGCCACTAACCGGCCTTTACCCCTTCTCCTGTCAGTAGAAATGGCACCACCGGGCTTAGTTGCCAAGCCACATGTGAAGGCCAGGAGCTGGACTTTGTTGTCGGAGCCCATTTGAGATGCACGTCATTGGATGCAATTAATAGGTATGGGAGCTTGTCCCCATTACCACCCTCAGCTATAACAACTTCAAGGAACCTTCTCCGCCACCCACCACACCATCAAGATTTGTGACATCCACAAACCTACTAATCATTCCACCTTACATTCTTGTCCAAATCATTAATATGTACAACAAAAAAAAATGTAGCATTCCCAGCACCATTCCCTGAGATAAGCTCTGGTCACAGATCTGTAATTTGAAAAATAACTCCCCACTACCACCCTCTGTCACCCTCCACAAAGCCAATTTTGCATCCAATTAGCCGCAATCCCATGTGAGTTAACCTTCTATCCAGCCTACATGTGGGACCTGCTCTAAAACCTTGCTGAAGTCTATGTAGAGAACATTTGCCACTGTGCCCTCATTAATATTCTTTGTCACTTCTTCTAAAATCAATCAAATTCACGAGACTCAATTTCCCACACACAAACCCTGCTGCCCATCCCTAAATCGCCGTTGCCCTTTAAATGCACATATATCCCTTGTAGTTACTTCTCTAACACTAACTTTAGGCTCACTGGCCAATAGTTCCTTGGTTTGTCCTTACAGCCCTTCTGAAACAAAGACAAAACATTAACAACCCTCCTGTGGTGTGCCTCAGGGGTCTGTTCTGGGACCCCTACTCTTTGTGATTTTTATAAATGACCTGGATGAGGAAGTGGAGGGATGGGTTAGTAAATTTGCTGATGACACAAAGGTTGGGGGTGTTGTGGATAGTGTGGAGGACTGTCAGAGGTTACAGCGGAACATCGATAGGATGCAAAACTGAGCTGAGAAGTGGCAGATGGATTTCAACCCAGCTAAGTGTGAAGTGGTTCATTTTGGTGGGTCAAATATGATGGCAGAATATAGCATTAATGGCAAGACTCTTGGCAGTGTTGAGGATCAGAGGGATGTTGGGTTCCGAGTCCAGAGGACACTCAAAGCTGTTATGCAGGTTGACTCTGTGGTTAAGAAGGCGTATGGTGCATTGGCCTTCATCAATTGTGGGATTGAGTTTAAGAGCCAAGAGGTAATGTTACAGCTATATAGGACCCTGGTCAGACCCCACTTGGAGTACTGTGCTCAGTTCTGGTCGCCTCACTACAGGAAGGATGTGGAAACCATAGAAAGGGTGCAGAGGAGATTTACAAGGATGTTGCCAGGATTGGGGAGCATGCCTTATGAGAATAGGTTGAGTTAACTCTACCTTTTCTCCTTGGAGCGATGGAGGATGAGAGGTGACCTGATAGAGGTGTACAAGATAATGAGAGGCATTGATTGTGTGGATAGTCAGAGGCTTTTTCCCATGGCTGAAATGGCTGCCTCAAGAGGGCATAGTTTTAAGATGCTTGGGAGTAGGTACAGAGGAGATGTCAGGGGTAAGTTTTTTACTCAGAGAGTGGTGAGTATGTGGAATGGGCTGCTGGCGG
Source organism: Mobula hypostoma (assembly GCF_963921235.1). NCBI lineage: Eukaryota > Metazoa > Chordata > Chondrichthyes > Myliobatiformes > Myliobatidae > Mobula > Mobula hypostoma. The sequence continues at coordinate 68,627,395 of NC_086107.1, read as the reverse complement.
CAGTGGTGGAGGCGGAAAAGATAGGGTCTTTTTAGAAACTCCTAGATAGGTACATGGAGCTTAGAAAAATAGAGAGCTATGGGTAGGGCCTAGATAGTTCTAAGGTAGGGACACGTTTGGCACAGCGTTGTGGGCCGGAGGGCCTGTATTGTGCTGTAGGTTTTCTGTGTTTCTAACTCTCCTGTCTTTCATTACCTCACCCATGGCTAACAACTAAACAAATATCAGTCAGAGCCCTAGCGATATCTCCCCTTGCTCCACACAACATCTTAGGATGCACCAGGTGAGATCCCAGGGATTTATCCATCTTTATGCAGATCAAGACTAACAAGCCGTCATGTTTATTGTCATTTAACTATATACATGTATACCATCAAACGAGACAATGTTTCTCTGAACCAGGGTGTATGAACAATAGAACATATAACACACAATAATTAGAGAAGTAAGATTTAAATCTACAAGTGAATTACACATAGATAAATGTCCCTGATCGATGGTAGGGAGACCATCCTTATAGTCCTTTTGTAAGATCCCATATCAGGTGAAGATGCAACTTGTCAGGATGCTCTCACTGGTGCTCCTGTAAAACTCAGTTAAGGTGGGGGGGAGCCTCGCTTGCGTCAATTTCCTTTTTATTCAGGGAGATAATATTGAGGGATGAGATGAAATGATCGGTGATGTGAACATGGTGGACTTAACTCCCTCTGCTGGGGAACCATGTGTGCGCAGAGGGGAACATTTCTCTTCCGTAATGTCGCCGTACCTCCTCTTTTGTAATGTTCACATGTTTCATCTGTGGGGAAAAATAAAACACTACATTTTTAGTGGAAGGCAGACAATGACAATGTTTCTATTGTAAAATGTACTCTTTAGTAAAGCCCTAATGACAATAATCACCACGTAGTCCCAAACAAGTGTCTATCTGGAGCAGCAGTCCATGCAGTGAGCTTAGTTCCCCTGTCAGTGTGCCATAGCTATTCGATCTTTCTAATGCTGTGACCACAGGACTGACACAGGACACGTGTGTCTGTAGGCATCTAGTGGAACATCCAGGCAAGAGGAAGAAAGAAGCATACTTCAGGTTTAGGAATCAAGTATCAGATAGGGCTCTAGAGCAGGCGTCTGCTGACCCCTCGATTAATGGTAAGGCGCCAAGGCATAAAAAATGTTGGAAACCCAAGATCTAGAGAGCTACAAGGTAGCCAGAAAGAAGCTTAAGATTGGACATTGGAAAACTAGAAGAAAACATGAGGAGGTCTTGGCAGATATGACTAAGAAAATCTCCAAGGTATTCTACACGTGCTTGAAGAACAGAGGGTGACTATAGTGAGGGATCAGGGATAAAAGAGGGAATAGGTGCCTGGAATCGGAAGAGGTAGGGGAGGTCCATAATTGATGCACTTCCTCAATATTCACCAGTGAGAGGGACCTTGACAAATGTGAGGGCAGTGTAAAATGCTGGAACATGTCAACGTTAAGAAAGCAGATGTGCTGGAAATTCTGAAAAACATCAGGTTAGGTAAGTGACTGGAGCGGGATGGGATCATCATCATGGCTCCGTCTGTCTAAGTAGACAATGGATGCGCCCATTCCAGGGCACGGACCTGGGCGATAAATATGGAGATCCTGGGCTGCCCAGACAGCAAGATCCCCCTCTTGGCCTCACAGATGTGGTCCAAAGGAATGCGAAGCAGTACATTTGGCATCAGCTTGGCTGCAGGAGCTGCCGGGAGGTGACGTGATACATCATCCAACCGCCTTAGGGGCTCCACTCCGGATTTGTGCAGAGTTTACTCCTTAGCCTTCTCTTCTCCCGAAGATACCCACAAGGCAGTGGGATCTGTAACCCTGGATAGGGGCCCATACCGGGTACTGTCAGCCGGAGCCAGCTGAGCCCGGGACTCGAGTAAGGCAGGGTCCTCACGCCCTGTGGGATGGGGTTTATGGGGTTACTATGGGATGCAAAAGAAGGGATTGCTGTGCCTTCGATGATGATCTTTGTGTCCTCACTTGCCAGATGATTAGACAATGACATATGCTATTCCTTTACTCAAGAAGGGGAATAGCGGTATGCCTCGGAATTATAGAACAGTGAGTTTTACACCAGCAGTTGGCAAATTGTTGGAGAGGTTTCTTAAAGACAGGATTTACGAGCATTTGGAGAAGCATAGGCTTATTTGGGTTAGTCAGCATGGCTTTGTGAGGTAGGTCATCCCTCATAAGCCTAACTGAATTCTTTGAGGAAGTGAGGAAGCAAGTTGATGAAGGGGAAGGGAACATCGACTCAGACTATGAGAGGCCTGCGTCGGGCATTTTCAAGCCTTACAAGGCACAGATTGGAAGTCTGTGTGGGGCGCCACTCCTCACACAGACCAGAGCAATGTGTGATTAAGTGCTTTGCTGAAGGGCACAAACACTCTGCCACAGCTGAGGCTTGAACTAGCGACCTTGAGATCACTAGACGAATGTCTTAACCACTTGGCCATGTGCCCAATGATGAAGGTAGTGCATCGAAGTGGTGTATATGGCTTTTAGTAAGGCATTTGATAAAGTTCCCCATGACAGGCTTATTCAGAAAGCCAGGAAGCATGGGATCCAGGGAAACTTGGATTCAGAATTAGCTCACCCACTAACGGCAGAAGATGGTAAGACCATAAGGCCATAAGACATAGGAGCAGAATCAGGCCATTCAGCCGATCGAGTTTGCTCTGCCATTTCATCATATCTCATCCACTTCCCTCTCAACCCCATTCTCCCACCTTCTCCCCATAACCTTCCACACCCTGAGTATCCATCTCTGGCTTAAATACACTCAGTGACCTGGCTTCCACAGCAACCTGTGGCAAAAAATTCCACAGATTTAGCACCTTCGGGCTAAAGAAATTCCTCCTCATCTCCACTCCAAATGGATGTCCCTCTGTTCTGAGGCTGTGCTCTCTGATCCATAAGAAATATTCTCTCCATATCCACTCTATCTAGGCCTTTCAACATTTGATAGCTTTCAATGAGATCTCCCCTCATTCTTCTAAATCCCAGTGAGTAAATGCACAGAGTCATCAGTCACTCCTCATACAATAAGTCTTCCATTACCAGAATCATTCTCATTAACCTCATCTGAATTCTTTCCAATGTCAGCACGTCCTGTCCTAGATAAGGGGCACAAAACTGCTCACAATACTCCAAGTGAGACCTCACCAGTGCCTTAGAAAGCCTTGGCATTACATCCTTGCTTTTATCTTCTAGTCCTCTCGAAATGAATGCTGACATCTCATTTGCCTTCCTCACCGACAACTCAACCTGCATATTAGCCTTTCAGGAATCCTGCATGAAGACTTGCAAGTCCCTGTACCTCAGATTTCTGAATTTTCTCCCCATTTAGAAATAGTCTATGCTTTTATTCCTTCTACCAAAGTGCAGGACGTACACTTCCCAACACTGTATTCCATCTGCCAATTCTGTACCCAGTCTCCCCATTTGTCTAAATCACTGGTTTCCAAATGTTTTTATGGCATGAACCCTAACCATTCACCAAGGGGTTCATGGAACCCAGGTTGGTAACCCCTGGTCTAAGTCTTTTTAAAGTCTCCCTACTTCCTCAGCACTATCTATACCTGCACTTATCTTCATATCATCTGCAACCTTGGCTGCAAAACCATCAATTTCATAATCCAAATCACTGACATACAATGTAAAAAGAAATGGTCCCAACACCTACCCTGTAGAACACCACAAGTCATTTGCACCCAAACAGAAAAGGCTCCCTTTATTCCTACTCTTTGCCTCCTGCCAATCAGTCAATGCTAGCATCTTTCCTGTAATACCATGGGCTCTTATACTGCTAAGCAGCCTCATGTGCGGCACCTTATCAAAGGCCTTTTGAGAATCCAACTACGCAACATTCACCGATTCTCCTTTGTCCATCTTGCTTGTTCTTTCCTTAAAGAATTCCAACAGATTTGTCAGACAAGATTTCCCCTTAGGAAACCATACTGACTTTAGTCTATTTTATCATGTGCCTCTAAGTACACAGAAACCACGTCCTTCACAATCGACTCCAACATCTTCCCAACCACTGACGTCAGGCTACTTGGCCTATCGTTTCCTTTCTTCTGCCTCTGTCCCTTCTTGAAGAATGGACTGACACTTGCAATTTTCCAGTCCTCTCGAACCATTCCAGAATCTAGTGATTCTTGAATGATCATTACCAATGCCTCCACAATCTCTTCAGCTGCCTCATTAAGAACCGTCAGGTGTAGTCCATCTGGTCCAGGTGACTCACACTTTGTTTCACCCCAGTTATAGCAACTGCACTCACTTCTTCCCCCTGACACTCTTGAACTACCAACGTACGGCTGGTGTCCTCAGAAGTGAAATTGATGCAAAATACTTATTTAGTTCATCTGCCATTTCCTTATTCTCCATTACTATTTTGCCAGCATCATTTTCCAGAAATCCAATATCTACTCTCACCTCTCATTTGCTCTTTATATAACTGAAAAAACTCTTTGACATTATTGGCCTGCTTATCTTTGTGTTTCATCTTTTCCCCCTTTTATGGCTTTTTGAGTTGCTTTCTGTTGGTTTTCAAAAGTTTTGCAATCCTCTAGTTTCAAACTATTTTTTTGCTCTATTATATGCTTTTTCTTTTGCTTTTATGTTGCCTTTGACTTCCCTTGTCATTCTGTCCATGGAATATCTCTTCTCTTTGTGATGTATCTATCCTGCATCTTCTGAATTGCTCTCAGAAACATCAGGCACTGCTGCTCTGCTGCCATTCCTGCTAGTGTTCCCTTCCAATCAACTTTGGTCAGATCCTCTCTCTCATCCTCTATAAATATCTTTACTCCACTGTACTTCATTGTAAAGCTGCTCTTTACTCCTCTATGAATACCTTTACTCTCTGGCTCCTAAGGGTTCCTTTACCTTAAGCTCCCTAATCACCTCTGGTTCATTACAAGACACCCAATCCAGTATGGCTGATTCCGCAATAGGCTCAATGACAAACTACTCTAAAAAGCCATCTCATAGGTATTCAACAAATTCACTCACTTGAGATTCATTACCAACTTGATTTTCCCAATCTATCTGCATGTTATAAACTCCTATGAATATCATAACAGTGCCATCAGGGTCCTTTTACCCTTGCAGTTTCTTAACTCAAACCACGAGGATTCAATATCTTCTGATCCCATGTTGCACCTTTCTTTTTGAGGCCATTCTTTACCAGCAGAGCCACACCATCCCTTCTGCCTACCATCCTATCCCTCCGATACAATGTGTAAACTTGGACATTCAGCTCCCAACTACAACCATCTTTCAGCCATGATTCAGTGATGGCCACAACATCATACCCAACATTCTGTAAAAGTGCAACAAGATCATCCATCTTATTTCTTATACTCCGTGCGTTGAGATATAACACTTTGAGTACTGTATTTGCTACCCTTTTTGATTCTGCATCCCTAATATACTGTTACTCACCCTGCTGTTTGCAATTTTGTCCTATCATCTGCCTGCCCTTCCTGACAGTCTCACTACACACTATCTTTGTTTTTTTACCATCCGTCCTATCCAGACTCCCTTCACTTCAGTTCCCATCCCCTACAAATTTAGTTTAAACCCTACCCAACAGCTCTAACAAATATGCCCATGAGCATATTGGTCCCCCTTGGGTTCAGGTGAAATTTCCTCCTTTGGTATAGTATGTGCCATGATGACGATGGCCACTCCCATGGGTGTAACGGTGCCTGTGGGGGTGCATTTTGAACTTCTTGGCATTCCAAACAGCTTTTGATCTTTCTTTTTCCAATATTTTTATTGATTTCTAGATAGAAGAATACAGAGTCCAAGAGAATACGTATTATAAAACAAAAGAAAAAATATAGTAATACTAGATACAATATATTCAATCACATTAACGAACTCCTTAGATTAGTTCATATATTAGAATATAAACAATTTTATTAAAAAAAAGATCTACACTCACTACCAAAGTCAAAGCTGTTTGGGAAAAAAAAGAAAAAAACTTATCAGATAATAAGAGATGCTATTAAACCAACTTCTGTACTTTAACGAGAAGTCAAAGATTATGAAAATAATTTTAAAATGGCCCCCACAAATTTTGAAGATCTTGGTTAGATTCAGAAATTGAACAACAAATCTTTTCTAAATTTAGGCATGCCATAACATCCCGTAACTACTGAGCATGATTAGGCGGAACAGCATCCTTCCATTTAAACAAAAGCGCCCTCCTAGCCATAAGAGAGATAAAAGCCAGAATGGGCAGATCAGATGTCTTCAAGATGATATCTTTCCTTCCCACAATACCAAATAGGGCAGTCAAAGGATTAGGCTTAAAATTTACTTTAAAGAGTACAGAAAGAGTTTGGAATACTTCCTTCCAATATTTTCCAAGACTTGGGCACGTCCAAACATATGAATATCTCCCAAACAGCTTTTGGTCAAGTTTTTAATCTGTTCATCTGTTCCCGGCAACCACACGTAGCTCCAGGTGAGACTCTTCATCTTGATTGTAACCAGGTGTCCTTCGTGCAGATTTTCTAACACTCTGGTGTGCAATTTAGAGGGAACCACAACACCAGATCCACACATCAGTGTTCTTTGACAAACAGACAGATGGTCTTGTTTCACTGAGAACTCTGGAAACTGAGTTACCGTGAGCTGGCCATCCTTGCATGGTGATTTCATAGACTTTTGACAATGTCGGGTCATTCCTTGTTTCCCTTTGTATTTCAGAATTTGTTACCGGCAATTGGTCCACCAATGTGGTGTGGAACACTTCTGCTGGGTCACAGAATGAAGACTTTCCTTCTTCAATTGCCAACAGTGGAAGATGTAACAAGCCACCAGCGTTGCCGTGTTGTTTGCTACCCTATGTCATAAGAGTGGACCCCTAGGAATAGTGCCCAACGTTGTAACCGGGTAGCAACATCACTAGAATTTCCTTCCTGGGAATCAAAATGGACACAAGGGGCTGGTGATCCGTCACTATTGTAAACTTTTGTCTGTAGAGGTAGTGGTGAAACTTCTTTACTCCTCACACTAGACTAAGGGCCTCTCGGTCGATCTGTGTGTAGTTGCATTCTGTGCTCATCAGTGATCTTAAAGCAAACACAATCAAACTTTCAAATCCATCTTTCATAGTATGTGACAAAACAGCTCCAATGCCATAAGGGGATACATCGCACGCCAGTCTGATGGGCGGAGATGGGTCATAATGGGTGAGCAGTTCATCTGATGTTATTAGTCTCTTTGTTTCCTTGAAAGATCTTTCACACCTTTCTGACCATTCCCACCTTGCTCCTGTCTGTAGCAGTGTGTTCAATGGGTGCAGCACTGTAGCAGTGTTTGGGAGAAACCAGTGGTAGTAGTTTACAAGGCCCAAGTATGACCTGAGTTGTGACACATTTTCTGGTTTGAGTGCCTGTAGCACAGATTCAGTCTTCTCTTGTGACTTGTGTAAGCCATGCTTGTCAATGACATGTCCACAATATGAGATTTCATTCTTGAAAAAACTCACTTTTCTCTCTCTTTGCATGCAGACCATACTTACTCAGCCTGCTAAGAACTTTACCAAGGTTCTGGAGATGCCAAGAGTCATTCTTGCCAGTCATGATGATGTCATCAAGGTAGCCATGTGTTCCTGGGATATCTTGGAGCATTTGATCCATTGCTCTTTGCCAAATTGCTGGAGCTGACGCGACACCAAAGGCGAGACTATTTCACTGGAACAGTCCCTTGTGACTGTTGATTATAAGGAATTTCCAGCTTGATACCTCAATTGCCATTTGCAGATAGGCCTGTGATAAGTCAATTTTTGAAAACCTCTCCCCGCCTGCCAAAGATGCAAAAAAGTCTTCTATTCATGGCAGGGGATACTGTAAGGTTGATGCTCACCTTAAAATCCTTTCATATACGAATGGCTCCTACCTTCCCTTTCTTGATTAGTGGGACAATGGCTGTGGCCCAATCACTCAACTCAACCTTGGAGAAAATTCCGGATGCCTCCAAGCTCTGAAGTTCAGCATCCACTTTAGGACATAGTGTGTGAGGCACTGGAGACACCTTGTGGAATCTTGGTGTTGCTCTTTCATCCAGTTCTATTCTGGCCTTCATGCTTCTGCATTTAATAATCCCCTTCTCGAACACCTTCTCATTAGCATTAAGCAGCTGTGCCATTCTCTGGTTAGTGCTACCATTTGGGCTGCCATGGCCTGTTGATGCCACACTGAGAGCTTTGATTGAGTGCCAGTCTAGTTGGAGTTTTCTCAAACATTCACGTCTGAAAAGTGCTGGCCCTCCACTTTTCAATACATTAAGCTCTAACTGTTATGTTTGGCATCCATACATCACATTAACTTTCAGTTTGCAATTGGAAAACACTTTTTCACTTGTGTAAGTCTTCAGCATCACTGCATCACTGAGGTGTTCTCTAATGTATCTTAGAAAACAGCCCATTGTAGTCAGTCTCTGGAATTATGGACAAAGCTTACTTTGTATCCATCTCCATTTTCAGTTTTACACTGGTCACATCTATTGTGATCCAGATGATTTTGTGACCTGCTTCAGTTATACTATGCAGTTCTAGGTATGACATTTCACCTTTGTCAGACTCTGTGTTGTCTGATTCTGTTTTACATTCAGTAACTTCATGCATTTGCTTAGTTTTGTGTTTGAGACTTTACACTCAGTTGTGTTTTTTGTCTGCCTTACACACTTTCTTATGTGACCTTGCCTGTGACACTTCCTGCATACTTTTTCCTTGAACCAAAGGTTATTTGCATCATGGGAGGATTTGCCACATCGATAACATTTTTGGCTTTTTGAACCATTCAGGGACACTTTGTGCATTTCACATTCGAATCTGCTTTTCTGTGGTTCTGCTACATCGTTTGCTGCAGTCTCTAACAATATGGCAATAATCAATGTCCATTCTAAGGTCAGGTCTCTGTCTAACAGTAGCCTCTTCTGAGTGCTTTGACTATGCATGTCACATGCAAGCCTGTCCCTTAATGCATCAGAAGGTCTATCTCTAAAGGCACAGTACTGGGAAGGTTTGTGCAGTTCTGCAATGTATTCAGAAATGCTTTTATCTTTTAACTGGTTCCTTTTGTAAAATCTAAATCTCTCAGCTATTACCAATGATACAGGGCTCCAATGATTTTGTAAAATTGTAACAATGTCATCGAATGTCTTATTTGCTGGCTTTTCAGGGGTTACTAAATTGACAGATTATACATCCTAGCACCTATTAAGCTTACTTTTGCTCACCCACGCCATTTGCCTTACAATTTAATTCCACCCTCTCATTATATGACTCCTAGTATTTATTAGCACTATCAAATTCGTCAACTTTCCCGAATGAAGTCATTGCCACGTTATCCACTTTGTCTTTCACTGTGTACTATGCAGTTACTCACGCATCCTTTTGTTAGTGTCCGTGACGACTGATTCTGTGCAGTTTAACTCTTTCCTCTCAGTCTCGTCCCATAATCATCCCATAACTGTTGGTGCAGTTGGTGATAAACTCTGACATTCAGGTCTGTACTCATCGCCAATTTGTTTGCAACTACGCATCAATTAAATAAAAGCACACATGTGAGAAATGGCTTTAATGGTGTTTTCACACTGCAGAGAGAGACAGAGAGAGAGAGAGAGAGAGAGAACAATGTGCATGTGTAGATAACAGATCGATATGCATGCAAAGACAACAGACCAATACACATGTGTAGACAACAGTCCATACATGGTGCTAAGGGGAGTCATTGCTCTAAAATCAATAGATCCATACATTACACCCTAAAGATTAATTTGCAAGTTCAGTCAGTGGTGAGGAAGGTAAATGAAATGTTAGTATTCATTTCAAGAGGATTAGAATATAAAAGCAAGGATGTAATGCTGAGGCTTTATTAGGCACTGGTGAGGCATCACTTGGAGTATTGTGAGCACTTTTGTGCCCCTTTTCCAGAAAGGATGGGCTAACATTGGAGAAGGTTCAGAGGAGGCTCATAAGAATGATTCTGAGAATGAAAAGCTTATCCTCTGAGGAGCAACTGACGGCTCTGAGCCTGTACTCACTGGAATTTAGAAGAATGAGAGAGATCTCATTAAAAGCTTTCAGATGTTGAAGGGCCTAGATAGAGGGTATGTGGAGAATATGTTTCCTGTAGTGGGAGAGTCCAGGACCAGAGGACACAGCCTCAGAAAAGAGGGGCATGACTTTAGAATGGAGATGAGGAGGAATTTCTTTAGCCACAGAGAGGTGAGTCTGTGGATTTCTTTGCACAGGCGGTTGTGGAGGCCAGGTCATTAGGTGTATTTAAGGTGGAGATTGGTAGGTTCTTGATTAGGCATGGCGTGAAAGGTTATGGAGACAAGGCAGGAGAATGGGGTTGAGAGGGAAATTGGTCAGCCATGATGAAATAGCAGAGCAGAATTGTCAGACAAAATGGTCTAATTCTACTCCTATATCTTATGGTTTTATGGAATTGAATTCAAGAGCTGCAAGGTAATACTGCAGCTCTAGAAATCTCTGGTCAGACTATACTTGGAGTATTGTATTCAGTTCCATTATTGGAAAGATGTGGAAGCTTTTAAAGGTTCCTTTTATTATCAAAGTATGTGCACAGAATAAAAGTCTGAGATTCATCTTCTCCAGGTAGTCATAGAATACAGAAGAATCATGGAAGTCATCAAGGGCCCCCTCCTGCATGAAAAAGAAAAAGAATATATAACTCCAATGCGAGCAGACTTTAGATGACTCTCCTAATGATTTATATTGCTCTTCTCATCAACACAGTAATATTGCTAACGTAAGCACCCCTAGTCTAAATGTTTGTTTTTTTTTGGAAAATAGAGAATTAACACAAGTAAAGGGAAAGATTTGGGAAAGGGATAAAAAAAAGAAAAAATTAAGTAAATAAGTACATAGGGATTGGATAATTATGTCTGCGGGCAGGAACAAGCACGAACAAATTGGGATATAAACACCTACAATGGTTGGTATATAGGCTTGTATGCAACATTTTGGACCAGTGGAAATGGTCCAGAAGGGTTGTATGGAAACTATTATTACCATTTTTCTTAACAACTAATTTCATTACTTAGCCTAATAGGTTAGATTTACCACAGTACATAATTATCTATTTAAATGTTTATTTTGCTTTTATATCATCTCAATGTGTACTTAAGAATGTATAAATAATTGTAGTTTTATACATATAAAAAGTGGAAAAGGTTATATGTGTGAAAAAAGTACATGATAATTGTGAATTCCTTATCCAAATAAAAATAAAATTAAAAAAAAGAAAAAGAAAAAGAAACAAAACTTGCGAACCCCAAATCCCCCAACCTCTCCCTCACGCAAAAATGAACAAATCGCCCACCCAGACAAGGTAGCTAAAACATCAAACCCCTAACCCCCAAGCCTCTCCCACACAAAAAAAGCAATGACAGTAACACTAGCACCCAGCATATTGCCCACCCGCCAGTCGGCAACAAGAAAGAAAACACTGAGGGTGCAGAGGAGACTTACCAGGATGCTGGTTGGATTGGAGAACATGACTTATGAAGGGAGGATCAGTGAGTCAGGAGTTTTCTCTTTGGAGCAATGGAGAATGATACATGTGTAGATTGACCTTAGAGTTGGTTAAGAGGTCGGCACAACATCATGGGCCGAAGGGCCTGTACTGGGCTTTACTGTTCTATGTTCCATGTTCGATTCACCCTGTCACTCAGCTGCCTTTCTCACTCCCCAGCCTGAGTGACCAGTCTCTCTTTTCCCCAGTATCTACTTCTCTCACGTCTCCCCGTCCATGTCTGCCTCTTGGTCTCTACCACTATTACAGTCCCAGAGTTCTGCAATCAGGGTCCGACTCCTGACACTGTCTGTAAGGAGTTCGTACGTTTTTCCCGTGACTGCGCGAGTTTCCTCCTACATTCCAAAGACATACGGATTAGGGTTAGAAAGTTGTGGGCAATCTCTATTGGTGTCAGAAGCATGACGGGACTTGCACACTGTCCCCAGCATGATTTGGTCATTGATGCAGGTGACTCACTTCACTGTATGTTTTGATGTTTCGATGTACATGTGACAAACTCAAGATTGTTTAATGTCATTCCCTGTACACAAGTGTAAGGAGAACCAAATTATTGTTACTCTGCATCTGATGCAGCACAAAAAAACACGGTAAGATAAAATGCACAATAGTAAAGAAAAACACGATACATGGCCTAATTCTAGCCTAACATCTTATAGTCTTATCGTTATCAACATGAAACAGTTGACTTCACAGATGCTGTCTGACCAGCTGGGCATTTCCAGCATTTTCTGGCTATATTTTGGAACCAAAAGGGGTGGAATTGTCTTCACCAATACAGAAATAAATGCTTAATAAGTGTAAATTTAACAGTCCTGTGCATTGTGAGTTAATCCTGAATAACAAAAGTATTCTATTTCTAACCTGACTGTGTCTCAGTAGGAGAAGCTATCTGTGACTGGTATATTTCTCGCTCTTACCTTCATGATTTATTCAGACTGCTTCTCCAAATCCTATTGACCAGAAATTCTTTTCTGTATTGATTTGACTCCTCTGGATCCTCCCACCCCATGATCAATTCTCCATTTCCGTTCCAGTGCAAGGTTTACCATCACTCGTGAAGATCATGATGACCCTTCGATACTGCTACCTAGGGACAGAGCAGTCAATCCCAGCACACCCATTCTCCCCAACTCTTCTCGGCACCAGTCATTGCAGTCCACAGACCAGAGCCCTGAGAAGATCAGGCTGATGGCTAACCCAGTAATTACAGCCAGGATACTGCAGCTGAATCAGCTCCTGCGGTTAGGAGTTCCCGGAGGGTATCAAATTATCACAGTACGTGAAACTAAAAATGGAAAGAATCCCACAGAGGAGTGCGTGCTTGGAGCCCACTGTTCTGAAGCAGAACCAGATAAAAACTATGACAGGATATGTGTTTCACTCACCGCAAAGTTCTCCCTGGCTGTATCCCCTGCAATTTTCGTCCCACATACACAGACACAGTGCACGCTCACACATGCACAAACATACACACACACACACACAAAGACAGGCACACAAACTCACACAAAGACACAGACAACTACAGACACACAGCACACGGAGACTCAGATTTCACCTGCCCCTTCCTCCATTCCCCACTCTGACCTTAGACTTTTTCTCACCCGCCTCTGACTTCCCCCTGGATCCCCTCCTTCCCTTTCTCCTATGCTCCACCCTCCTCTCCTATCAGATTCCTCCTTCTCCAGCCCTTAACCTTTCCACCCACCCGGTTTCACCTATCACCTACCAGCTAGCCTCTTTCTCGTTCCCCCCCACCATTTTATTCTGGCATCTTCCCCCTTCCCTCTCAGTCCTGATAAAAGCTCTTGGCCCGAAATGTCGACTGTTGACTCTTTTCCATAGCTGCCGCCTGGCCTGCTGAGTTCCTCCAGTGACTTGTGTGTGTTGCCTTGGATTTCCAGCATCTGCAAAATTCCTTGTGTTTGTGATTGACACTCTCAGTTCAGTTTATTGTCATGTTCACCAGGGTGCAATGGAAAACCTTTCTGCCAGAAGCACGCAGACAGTTGACATGGTAACAATCAATACAATAATAAAAACAGCTACGAGCACAAATCAGCAAAGTGGTGAACGATTGTGGTGCTATCTGAAACAGAGCAAAATGCTAAAATGACAATTTCAGAATAACCAGCAGAGGTAGAAATAAGGGTCTGAGAACATGTTTGCCCACCAGGAAGGGGATGTGAAAGAGGTGATTGCTTCAGAAGACTGATATTAGTGGGGAAGATGTTGTTCTTGTGTCTGGACATCGCAGCTTTCAAAGCTCCTGTAGAAGAGAGAAAGGGGAATGGCCAGGATTGCAGGTATTCTTGATGGTACTACTAGGCTTCCCGAAACAGGATAGACTGGATGGAAAGAAGTGATGAGAAGTGCAGTGTTTACCACTTTCTGCAGGTTCTGTCAGCCCAGAACAGAGCAATTGCCAAACCAGACTGAGATGTAACCCATCAGAATGCTTTCTATAGCAGAATTGTAGAAGGCTGAGACAATCCTCCTGGACTAGCAAAATCATCTTAGATGCCCAAGAAAATAAATATGGTGATGCACTTTCTTGATCAGTGTGAAGGGACTAGATGATTATTTTGTTGCTGATATGCATGCAAAGCCGTCAACCGTCTCTACAGATAAGGACATAATGGTATTCACCCTCCTCCCTCTCCAACCTCCTCAGGTCAACAATTAACCCTTTGTCTTGCTTACATTAAAATTTCGGACACCTTTACCACAACCTTCCCCGGCACAGTCACTGAACACCACCCTTTCTTCCCTCAACTCAACCCCAACCAAACCACAAGAACTCAAGGATCATTTGCATTCTTGGTCCCTACACAAATATTTCAATAAACAGCTCCTGAATTATGAGATTTTCATCCCCCTTCATCCTTCACTCAAATCTGTCTCAATGCCTCTGTAACCTACTCTGACCATACAACCCTCAGCATTCCGTGAAATCCGCCCCTTCTCTGTTCACCCTCAACCGAACACATCATTGAACACCTAACTTCTCTGTTTTAATGCAGCTTCAAACTCATACCCTCTGTGTGCCTCAGAGGTATTCTTTTTATCCCATCCCTCCTCCCCGCCACCCTTTCTGCAATTTAAAATTAATTTGTTTTTTCATATTCCCACTTCAACCTGAAACATTATCTCTATTTTCCTCTCCTACTGAGTGTTTTCAGCATTTTTTATTTTTATTTTCTAACACCTCACCTGGCCCGTGTTCCTGTGAAACTCCTTGGGATCCACACAGCATTAGAAAAATGCAGAATAAGCCTTAGTGGTTGCTTCTGAAGGAGTGGATCTAATCTGGGATTGAACCTGCAGAGGGAACAGATTACAATTATTACTCAGACCAGGAAACTTCTGTGAGAAGCAGCCAATCAGGATTCTTGGAGTAAACAGCAGCTTCTTCATGAGACCAAGGAGAAGCTTCTTCAGCAAAGTGTAATCCCATCGCATAAAGATGTTTAGAAATGTGAAAAGAACATATTTAAGATGCTGTCACAAGAGACAGCGGATGGTGGAATCAGGAGCAAAGTAGAAGCTTCAAGAGGGACTCAGCATGTCAGCAGCTCTTTTGGAAGGAAAGGGATTGTCACCTATCCCTCTGCCTGCATAGACGATGCTCGATCTGCTGAGTTCCTCCAGTAGCTTGCTTTTCATTTGAGGATGATGTGTCTGAGCATGCAAAACTTCAGTAATAAGGTAAATTAGTCAACAGCACAAATAATGTACATGAATGCATAGTAGGAGAGATGCATGGTTCCTAAGGTTGTCATAGCCAGGGGTGGTGGTGAGGATAAGCTCCCACTACCTATAAAGTTCTCCAAATGGCATGCGACTCTAATAGTCTCTGACAACCCACGTTCAACTCTTGGCTTTCACGTGTGGCTTAGTTACTTGGCCCAGTGGAACTGTTTCTACTGACAAGGGAAGGGGCAAAGGCGGACCACTAGCGCCTCAAAACCACTTGTTTTGGGCAGATGGGGCTTGTCAGCCTTGGACGACAGCCCGCCCAGGAGAAGGAAAACTCTGATTTTAAACCTCCACTGCCTTGCAGCCATACCCACCCACGGGAAAGGCTTCAGGAGTAAACCCCGGGGAAGAAATCCGGAGCCAGGGTCCCTAAGGCAGTTTGGTGTTGTTTACAACTTCACTCTTGCAACCTCTGCGACAACACTGGTGCCAAACTGTATCGGCGCTTGCTCTTCCCTTGGACTACATCAGCGACGTGGAGAGGGCGAACCCACTGCATGGGCAACAGCCGGTTCTTCAAATCTTCCCGCCAGGCTCACGACCTGGAGAGGACACCGTCCACCAGAAACACAAAGCTCTGATCCCCTGGGATCAATGGTTGCCTACTACGTCGGAGAGACGGCAGTGGGCTGATTCAGGATCAGAGATGAAGATATAAGGAGTTTTGGTATTTAGGACTGGTGGGAAAAAAAGTAAAAGAAGGTAAGATAGTGTTGTTAGTGAAAGATGAAAATAGAGAGTTGTGGAAATGACACAACATGCAAGCCAGCCTCCCCTCTATGGACTCTGTCTACTTCTCACTGCCTCAGTAAAGCAGCCAGAATTATCAAATATCCCGCCCGCCCCATACATCCTCTCTTCTCCAATTGTCCAACGGGCAGAAGTTACAAAACTCTGAATGCATGGACCACCAGGCTCAGGGACAGCTTCTAGCCCTCTGCAATAAGACTATTAAATTGTTCCCTAGTATGGTAAAATAGACTCTTGACCTTAAAATCTGTGGCTTTTACATCTTATTTTTTGTTCTTTTTCTTCATGTTGTTCACCTCAATGCTGGGTGGACACCTCTCTATCAAAGGAGGTGTAAGGCACTCCTTCCCTTCGCTGGCCTGCAGGTCACCTTGGGTGAGGTGTAGCACCTGCTTAGCCTCTGATCAGGGTCACATGAGGCCATGGGAGTAGGTGGTCGATAGTTGTGTGAGCAGATGGTGCATATCACAAGTCCTAGTAATGCAACCACTGATGCTGGGCAGACAACCTCTGAAGAGTATTGATAATGGCTGGGGTCACCCGTCTTGTAAAGACACTGCCCAGAAGAAGACAATGGTAATCCACTTCTGTAGAAGAATTTGCCACAAAGATCATGATTGCCCACAGCATATGATGCGGCATGTAATAAACGAACCTCAGTGGTTTGATCTGTACGAACAATATGCAAGAAAATCTTTTAGTCATATAGTCATAGTCATAGTCATACTTTATTGATCCCAAGGGAAATTGGTTTTCATTACAGTTGCACCATAAATAATTAAATAGTAATATGTAAATTATGCAAGTAAATAAATCCAGGACCAGCCTATTGGCTCAGGGTGTCTGACCCTCCAAGGGAGGAGTTGTAAAGTTTGATGGCCACAGGCAGGAATGACTTCCTATGATGCTCAGTGTTGCATCTCGGTGGAATGAGTCTCTGGCTGAATGTACTCCGGTGCCCAACCAGTCCATTATGTAGTGGATGGGAGACATTTCACTGTATCTTGGGACGTGGACAATAATTAACCAATATCAATACCAATAGAAAGAATAGTGGCTCAGAGAATCAAGACATAGAATCAGTCTGGCTGGGGCTAAGATGCAGCATGAAGTTGTTGACATGGACATAAGCCGAATGTAGGCTTCCAATAAGATTAAAGTAGAATATGGCAACAATTAGCAAATTAGAGATGCCTACACCAAGGATGCTCAGTAACCTTGGTCAAGCTATGTTAGCAATAATGTCATGTGCCAGGAATTCTGGGAGTGCATGTGAGATCATTGAGGAAGCATCTGGGGAACAGACTTTCCCATGTGGGGTACTGTGCAATGAGACAGGGCTAGTTAAATCTCGAGTGGGGTCCCTTGGGGAGGGATGACCAGCACATGGTATAATTCTTCACTTCATCCTAAATCTAAACAATGATACTAGAAAGAGTTGGGGAATGATTTGGCAATAAATAGATGGGCAGCTTCATCAAATGGCAGACAGTGGATCCTCTTTAAGGAACAAATGTAGGAATTGATTATTCCTGTTTGGAGCTAGGAAAACAAAAGATGAAAAACAATCGAAACACTGATGATACAAGCATAGCAAACTGTCCAAGCTGTAGGAATATAAAGTTTCCAACCGATCAGGAGCAGTTTAGAATTCAGTCACGAAGGAGCAAGAGAATCAGCATCTGAATCCGTGTCAGGTTTGTCATCACAGGCAAATGTTATGAAAGTTTATATTTTGTGGCAGCAGACAGTGCGAGGCATTGAAATTACCTTAAGGTACAGATTATAAATAGATACTACAAAAGACGAAGAACAAGGTAGTGTTCATGTTCAATGTTTTTAAAACATTGAGTGTGGGCCTTCAGCCTCCTATACCTACTCCCCAACAGCAGTGACATGAACAAGACATCTGGAGAGTCCTTAGTGATGGATGGCAAGGAGCCATAGTGATGGATGGTGAGGATTCTTAAAAAAGGATGGTGAATATCTGTAGTGAAGGATGGTGATGATCCCAGGTGATAGGCAGTGAGGATCATCAGTGATGGACGGTGAGGGTCCTTAGCGATGGATGGTGAGGATCATCAGTGATGGACGGTGAGGGTCCTTAGTGATGGATGGTGACGATCATCAGTGATGGATGGTGAGGGTCATCAGTGATGGACAGTGAGGATCATCAGTGATGGATGGTGAGGGTCCTTAGTGATGGATGGTGAGGCTCATCAGTGATGGACGGCGAGGGTCCTAAGTACTGGGCAGTGAGGATCATGAGTGATGGACAGTGAGGATCCTTAGTGATGGATGGTTAGGATCATCAGTGATGAATGGTGACGGTTCTTAGTGATGGATGGTGAGGATCAACAGTGATGGACAGTGAGGGACCTTAGTGATGGCTGGTGACGATCATCAGTGATGGATGGTGCGGCTCATCAGTGATGGACAGTTAGGATCATCAGTGATGGATGGTGAGGGTCTTTAGTGATGGATGGTGAGGGTCATCAGTGATGGATGGGTAGGATCATCAGTGATTGGCAGTGAGGATCATCAGTGAAGGATAGTGAGGGTCCTTAGTGATGGATGGTGAGGATCATCAGTGATGGACGGTGAGGGTCCTTAGTGATGGATGGTGAGGATCATCAGTGATGGATGGTGAGGGTCCTAAGTGATGGATGGTGAGGGTCATCAGTGATGGATGGTGAGGATCATCAGTGAAGGACAGTGAAGGTCCTTAGTGATGGATGGTGAGGATCATCAGTGATGGATGGGGAGAATCATCAGTGATGGATGGTGAGGGTCCTTAGTGATGGATCGTGAGGATCATCAGTGATGAATGGTGAGGATCATCAGTGATGGATGGGGAGGATCATCAGTGAAGGACAGTGAGGATCAGCAACGATGGACAGTGAAGGTACTTAGTGATGGATGGTGAGGATCTTCAGTGATGGACGATGAGGGACCTTAGCGATGGATGGTGAGGATCATCAGTGATGGATGGTGAGGATCATCAGTGAAGGACAGTGAGGGTCCTTAGTGATAGATGGTGAGGATCATCAGTGATGGATGGTGAGGGTCCTTAGTGATGGATGGAGAGGATCATCAGATATGGATGGGGAGGATCATAAGTGATGGACAGTGAGGATCATCGGCGATGGACAGTGAGAGTCCTGAGTGATGGATGGTGAGGATCATCAGTGATGGATGGTGAGGATCATCAGGGATGGATAGTGAGAATCGTCAGTGATGGATGGTGAGGGTCCTTAGTGATGGATGGTGAGGATCATCAGTGATGGATCATTAGGATCATCAGTGATGGATGGGGAGGATCATCAGTGAAGGACAGTGAGGATCATCAGCGATGGAGAGTGAGGGTCCTTAGTGATGGATGGTGAGGATCATCAGTGATGCATAATGAGAATCGTCAGTGATGGTTGGTGAGGATCATCCGTGATGGATGGTGAGGATCATCAGTGATGAATGGTGACGGTCCTTAGTGATGGATGGTGAGGATCATCAGTGATGGACGATGAGGGACCATAGCCATGAATGGTGAGGATCATCAGTGATGGATGGTAAGAATCATCAGTATTGGATAGTGAGAATCATCGGTGATGGATAGTGAGGATCATCAGTGATGGATGATGAGGATCATCAGTGAAGGACAGTGAGGGTCCTTAGTGATGGATGGTGAGGATCATCAGTGATGGATGGGGAGGATCATCAGTGATGGACAGTGAGGATCATCAGTGATGGACAGTGAGGATCATGAGTGATGGATGGTGAGGATCATCAGTGATGGACAGTGAGGGTCCTTAGTGATGGATGGTGAGGATCATCAGTGATTGATGGTGAGGGTCCTTAGTGATGGATGGTGAGGATCATCAGTGATGGATGGGGAGGATCATCAGTATGGACAGTGAGGGTCCTTAGTGATGGATGGTGAGGATCATCAGTGATGGACGGTGAGGGTCCTTAGTGATGGATGGTGACGATCATCAGTGATGGATGGTGAGGGTCCTTAGTGATGGATGGTGAGGCTCATCACTGATGGACGGTGAGGGTCCTAAGTACTGGGCAGTGAGGATCATGAGTGATGGACTGTGAGGATCCTTAGTGATGGATGGTTAGGATCATCAGTGATGAATGGTGACGGTTCTTAGTGATGGATGGTGAGGATCAACAGTGATGGACAGTGAGGGACCTTAGTGATGGCTGGTGACGATCATCAGTGATGGATGGTGCGGGTCATCAGTGATGGACAGTTAGGATCATCAGTGATGGATGGTGAGGGTCTTTAGTGATGGATGGTGAGGGTCATCAGTGATGGATGGGGAGGATCATCAGTGATTGGCAGTGAGGATCATCAGTGAAGGATAGTGAGGGTCCTTAGTGATGGATGGTGAGGATCATCAGTGATGGATGGTGAGGGTCCTTAGTGATGGATGGTGCGGATCATCAGTGATGGATGGTGAGGGTCCTAAGTGATGGATGGTGAGGGTCATCAGTGATGGATGGTGAGGATCATCAGTGAAGGACAGTGAAGGTCCTTAGTGATGGATGGTGAGGGTCATCAGTGATGGATGGGGAGAATCATCAGTGATGGATGGTGAGGGTCCTTAGTGATGGATCGTGAAGATCATGAGTGATGAATGGTGAGGATCATCAGTGATGGATGGGGAGGATCATCAGTGAAGGACAGTGAGGATCAGCAACGATGGACAGTGAGGGTCCTTAGTTATGGATGGTGAGGATCATCAGTGATGGACGATGAGGGACCTTAGCGATGGATGCTGAGGATCATCAGTGATGGATGGTGAGGATCATCAGTGAAGGACAGTGAGTGTCCTTAGTGATGGATGGTGAGGGTCCTTAGTGATGGATGGAGAGGATCATCAGTGATGGACAGTGAGGATCATCGGCGATGGACAGTGAGAATCGTCAGTGATGGATGGTGAGGGTCCTTAGTGATGGATGGTGAGGATCATCAGTGATGAATGGTGACAGTCTTTGGTGATGGACGGTGAGGATCATCAGTGATGGATAGTGAGAATCGTCAGTGATGGATGGTAAGAATCATCAGTGATGGATAGTGAGGATCATCAGTGATGGATGGTGAGGGCCCTTAGTGATGGATGGTGAGGATCATCAGTGATAGATGGGGGGGATCATTCGTGATGGACAGAGAGGATCATCAGTGATGGACAGTGAGGGTCCTTAGTGATGGATGCTGAGGATCATCAGTGATGGATGGGGAGGATCATAAGTGATGGACAGTGAGGATCATCGGCGATGGACAGTGAGAGTCCTGAGTGATGGATGGTGAGGATCATCAGAGATGGATGGTGAGGATCATCAGGGATGGATAGTGAGAATCGTCAGTGATGGTTGGTGAGGGTCCTTAGTGATGGATGGTGAGGATCATCAGTGATGGATCGTTAGGATCATCAGTGATGGATGGGGAGGATCATCAGTGAAGGACAGTGAGGATCATCAGCGATGGAGAGTGAGGGTCCTTAGTGATGGATGGTGAGGATCATCAGTGATGCATAATGAGAATCGTCAGTGATGGTTGGTGAGGATCATCCGTGATGGATGGTGAGGATCATCAGTGATGAATGGTGACAGTCCTTAGTGATGGATGGTGAGGATCATCAGTGATGGACGATGAGGGACCTTAGCGATGAATGGTGAGGATCATCAGTGATGGATGGTAAGAATCATCAGTATTGGATAGTGAGAATCATCGGTGATGGATAGTGAGGATCATCAGTGATGGATGGTGAGGATCATCAGTGAAGGACAGTGAGGGTCCTTAGTGATGGATGGTGAGGATCATTAGTGATGGATGGGGAGGATCATCAGCAATGGACAGTGAGGGTCCTTAGTGATGGATGGTGAGGATCATCAGTGATGGATGGTGAGGGTCCTTAGTGATGGATGGTGAGGATCATCAGTGATGGATGGGGAGGATCATCAGTGATGGACAGTGAGGATCATCAGCGATGGACAGTGAGGGTCCTGAGTGATGGATGGTGAGGATCA
Source organism: Mobula hypostoma (assembly GCF_963921235.1). Taxonomy (NCBI): domain Eukaryota; kingdom Metazoa; phylum Chordata; class Chondrichthyes; order Myliobatiformes; family Myliobatidae; genus Mobula; species Mobula hypostoma. The sequence continues at coordinate 68,605,226 of NC_086107.1, read as the reverse complement.
TCAGTGATTGATGGTGAGGGTCCTTAGTGATGGATGGTGAGGATCATCAGTGATGGATGGGGAGGATCATCAGTATGGACAGTGAGGGTCCTTAGTGATGGATGGTGAGGATCATCAGTGATGGACGGTGAGGGTCCTTAGTGATGGATGGTGACGATCATCAGTGATGGATGGTGAGGGTCCTTAGTGATGGATGGTGAGGCTCATCAGTGATGGACGGTGAGGGTCTTAAGTACTGGGCAGTGAGGATCATGAGTGATGGACTGTGAGGATCCTTAGTGATGGATGGTTAGGATCATCAGTGATGAATGGTGACGGTTCTTAGTGATGGATGGTGAGGATCAACAGTGATGGACAGTGAGGGACCTTAGTGATGGCTGGTGACGATCATCAGTGATGGATGGTGCGGGTCATCAGTGATGGACAGTTAGGATCATCAGTGATGGATGGTGAGGGTCTTTAGTGATGGATGGTGAGGGTCATCAGTGATGGATGGGGAGGATCATCAGTGATTGGCAGTGAGGATCATCAGTGAAGGATAGTGAGGGTCCTTAGTGATGGATGGTGAGGATCATCAGTGATGGATGGTGAGGGTCCTTAGTGATGGATGGTGCGGATCATCAGTGATGGATGGTGAGGGTCCTAAGTGATGGATGGTGAGGGTCATCAGTGATGGATGGTGAGGATCATCAGTGAAGGACAGTGAAGGTCCTTAGTGATGGATGGTGAGGGTTATCAGTGATGGATGGGGAGAATCATCAGTGATGGATGGTGAGGGTCCTTAGTGATGGATCGTGAGGATCATGAGTGATGAATGGTGAGGATCATCAGTGATGGATGGGGAGGATCATCAGTGAAGGACAGTGAGGATCAGCAACGATGGACAGTGAGGGTCCTTAGTGATGGATGGTGAGGATCATCAGTGATGGACGATGAGGGACCTTAGTGATGGATGCTGAGGATCATCAGTGATGGATGGTGAGGATCATCAGTGAAGGACAGTGAGGGTCCTTAGTGATGGATGGTGAGGGTCCTTAGTGATGGATGGAGAGGATCATCAGTGATGGACAATGAGGATCATCGGCGATGGACAGTGAGAATCGTCAGTGATGGATGGTGAGGGTCCTTAGTGATGGATGGTGAGGATCATCAGTGATGAATGGTGACGGTCTTTGGTGATGGACGGTGAGGATCATCAGTGATGGATAGTGAGAAAAGTCAGTGATGGATGGTAAGAATCATCAGTGATGGATAGTGAGGATCATCAGTGATGGATGATGAGGGCCCTTAGTGATCGATGGTGAGGATCATCAGTGATAGATGGGGGGATCATTCGTGATGGACAGTGAGGATCATCAGTGATGGACAGTGAGGGTCCTTAGTGATGGATGCTGAGGATCATCAGTGATGGATGGTGAGCATCATCAGTGATGGATGGTAAGAATCATCAGTATTGGATAGTGAGAATCATTGGTGATGGATAGTGAGGATCATCAGTGATGGATGGTGAGGATCATCAGTGAAGGACAGTGAGGGTCCTTAGTGATGGATGGTGAGGATCATCAGTGATGGATGGGGAGGATCATCAGCAATGGACAGTGAGGGTCCTTAGTGATGGATGGTGAGGATCATCAGTGATGGATGGTGAGGGTCCTTAGTGATGGATGGTGCGAATCATCAGTGATGGATGGGGAGGATCATCAGTGACGGACAGTGAGGATCATCAGCGATGGACAGTGAGGATCATGAGTGATGGATGGTGAGGATCATCAGTGATGGACAGAGAGGGTCCTTAGTGATGGATGGTGAGGATCATCAGTGATTGATGGTGAGGGTCCTTAGTGATGGATGGTGAGGATCATCAGTGATGGATGGGGAGGATCATCAGTAATGGACAGTGAGGGTCCTTAGTGATGGATGGTGAGGATCATCAGTGATGGATGGGGAGGATCATCAGTGATGGACAGTGAGGGTCCTCAGTGATGGATGGTGAGGATCATCAGTGATTGATGGTGAGGGTCCTTAGTGAAGGATGGTGAGGATCATCAGTGATGGACAGTGAGGATCATCAGCGATGGACAGTGAGGGTCCTTAGTAATGGATGGTGAGGATCATCAGTGATGAATGGTGACGGTCCTTAGTGATGGATGGTGAGGATCATCAGTGATGGACGATGAGGGACCTTAGCGATGAATGGTGACGAGCATCAGTGATGGATGGTGAGGATCATCAGTGATGGATGGTGAGGATCATCAGGGATGGAGAGTGAGAATCGTCAGTAATGGATGGTGAGGGTTCTTAGTGATGGATGGTGAGGATCATGAGTGATGAATGGTGACGGTCTTTGGTGATGGACGGTGAGGATCATCAGTGATGGATAGTGAGAATCGTCAGTGATGGATGGTAAGAATCATCAGTGATGGATAGTGAGGATCATCAGTGATGGATGGTGAGGGCCCTTAGTGATGGATGGTGAGGATCATCAGTGATAGATGGGGGGGATCATTCGTGATGGACAGTGAGGATCATCAGTGATGGACAGTGAGGGTCCTTAGTGATGGATGGTGAGGATCATCAGTGATGGATGGTGAGGATCATCAGTGATGGATGGTAAGAATCATCAGTATTGGATAGTGAGAATCATCGGTGATGGATAGTGAGGATCATCAGTGATGGATGGTGAGGATCATCAGTGAAGGACAGTGAGGGTCCTTAGTGATGGATGGTGAGGATCATCAGTGATGGATGGGGAGGATCATCAGTAATGGACAGTGAGGGTCCTTAGTGATGGATGGTGAGGATCATCAGTGATGGATGGTGAGGGTCCTTAGTGATGGATGGTGAGGATCATCAGTGATGGATGGGGAGGATCATCAGTGATGGACAGTGAGGATCATCAGCGATGGACAGTGAGGATCCTGAGTGATGGATGGTGAGGATCATCAGTGATGGACAGTGAGGGTCCTTAGTGATGGATGGTGAGGATCATCAGTGATGGATGGGGAGCATCATCAGTAATGGACAGTGAGGGTCCTTAGTGATGGATGGTGAGGATCATCTGTGATGGACGGGGAGGATCATCAGTGATGGACAGTGAGGGTCCTCAGTGATGGATGGTGAGGATCATCAGTGATTGATGGTGAGGGTCCTTAGTGAAGGATGGTGAGGATCATCAGTGATAGACAGTGAGGATCATCAGCGATGGACAGTGAGGGTCCTTAGTGATGGATGGTGAGGATCATCAGTGATGGACGATGAGGGACATTAGCAATGAATGGTGAGGATCATCAGTGATGGATGGTGAGGATCATCAGTAAAGGACAGTGAGGGTCCTTAGTGATGGATGGTGAGGATCATCAGTGATTGATGGTGAGGGTCCTCAGTGAAGGATGGTGAGGACCATCTGTGATGGACAGTGAGGATCAACAGCGATGGACAGTGAGGGTCCTTAGTAATGGATGGTGAGGATCATCAGTGATGGATGGTGAGGATCATCAGTGATGGATAGTGAGAATCATCAGTGATGTATGGTGAGGGTCCATAGTGATGGATAGTGAGGATCATCAGTGATGAATGGTGACGGTCCTTAGTGATGGACGATGAGGATCATCAGTGATGGACAGTGAGAGTCGTCAGTGATGGATGGTAAGAATCATCAGTGATGGATAGTGAGGATCATCAGTGATGGATGGTGAGGGCCCTTAGTGATGGTTGGTGAGGATCATCAGTGATGGATGAGGAGGATCATCAGTGATGGACAGTGAGGGTCCTTAGTGATGGATGGTGAGGATCATCAGTGATGGATGGTGAGGGTCCTTAGTGATGGATGGTGAGGATCATCAGTGATGGATGGGGAGGATCATCAGTGATGGACAGTGAGGATCATCAGCGATGGACGTGAGGATCATGAGTGATGGATGGTGAGGATCATCAGTGATGGACAGTGAGGGTCCTTAGTGATGGATGGTGAGGATCATCAGTGATTGATGGTGAGGGTCCTTAGTGATGGATGGTGAGGATCATCAGTGATGGATGGGGAGCATCATCAGTAATGGACAGTGAGGGTCCTCAGTGATGGATGGTGAGGATCATCAGTGATTGATGGTGAGGGTCCTTAGTGAAGGATAGTGAGGATCATCAGTGATGGACAGTGAGGATCATCAGCGATGGACAGTGACGGTCCTTAGTAATGGATGGTGAGGATCATCAGTGATGAATGGTGACGGTCCTTAGTGATGGATGGTGAGGATCATCAGTGATGGACGATGAGGGACCTTAGCGATGAATGGTGAGGATCATCATTGATGGATGGTGAGGATCATCAGTAAAGGACAGTGAGGGTCCTTAGTGATGGATGGTGAGGATCATCAGTGATTGATGGTGAGGGTCCTCAGTGAAGGATGGTGAGGATCATCAGTGATGGACAGTGAGGATCAACAGCGATGGACAGTGAGGGTCCTTAGTAATGGATGGTGAGGATCATCAGTGATGGATGGTGAGGATCATCAGTGATGGATAGTGAGAATCATCAGTGATGTATGGTGAGGGTCCTTAGTGATGGATGGTGAGGATCATCAGTGATGAATGGTGACGGTCCTTAGTGATGGACGGTGAGGATCATCAGTGATGGATAGTGAGAGTCGTCAGTGATGGATGGTAAGAATCATCAGTGATGGATAGTGAGGATCATCAGTGATGGATGGTGAGGGCCCTTAGTGATGGTTGGTGAGGATCATCAGTGATGGATGAGGAGGATCATCAGTGATGGACAGTGAGGATCGTCATTGATGGACAGTGAGGGTCCTTGGTGATGGATGGTGAGGATCATCAGTGATGGACGATGAGGGTCCTTAGCGATGGATGGTGAGGATCATCAGTGATGGATGGTGAGGATCATCAGTGAAGGACAGTGAGGGTCCTTAGTGATGGATGGTGAGGATCATCAGTGGTGGATGGTGAGGGTCCTTAGTGATGGATGGTGAGGATCATCAGTGATGGATGGTGAGGATCATCAGTGATGGACAGTGAGGATCATCAGCGATGGACAGTGAGGGTCCTTAGTGATGGATGGTGAGGATCATCAGTGATGGATTGTGAGGATCATCAGTGATGGATAGTGAGAATCGACAGTGATGGATAGTGAGGGTCCTTAGTGATGGATGGTGAGGATCATCAGTGATGAATGGTGACGGTGCTTAGTGATGGATAGTGAGGATCATCAGTGATGGACGATGAGGGTCATTAGCGATGGATGGTGAGGATCATCATTGAAGGACAGTGAGGGTCCTTAGTGATGGATGGTGAGGATCATCAGTGATGGACAGTGAGGGTCCTTCGTGATGGATGGTGAGGATCATCAGTGATGGACAGTGAGGATCATCAGCGATGGACAGTGAGGGTCCTTAGTGATGGATGGTGAGGATCATCAGTGATGGATAGTGAGAATCGTCAGTGATGGATGGTGAGGGTCCTTAGTGATGGATGGTGAGGATCATCAGTGATGAATGGTGACGGTCCTTAGTGATGGATGGTGAGGATCATCAGTGATGGATAGTGAGAATCGTCTGTGATGGATGGTAAGAATCATCAGTGATGGATAGTAAGGATCATCAGTGATGGATGGTGAGGGCCCTTAGTGATGGATGGTGAAGATAATCAGTGATGGATGGGGAGGATGATCAGTGAGGGACAGTGAGGGTCCTTAGACATGGATGGTGAGGATCATCAGTGAAGGATGGGGAGGATCATGAGTGAAGGACAGTGAGGGTCCTTAGTGATGGATGGTGAGGATCATCAGTGATGGATGGTGAGGATCATCAGTGATGGATGGTGAGAGTCCTTAGGGATGGATGGTGAGGATCATCAGTGTTGGATGGGGAGGATCATCAGTGATTGACAGTGCGGATCATCAGCGATGGACAGTGAGGATCCCTAGTGATGGATAGTGAGGATCATCAGTGATGGACGATGAGGGTCCTTAGCGATGTATGGTGAGGATCATAAGTGATGGATGGTGAGGATCATCAGTGAAGGACAGTGAGGGTCCTTAGTGATGGATTGTGAGGATCATCAGTGGTGGATTGTGAGGGTCGTTAGTAATGGATGGTGAGGAACATCAGTGATGGATGGGGAGGATCATCAGTGATGGACAGTGAGGATCATCAGTGTTGGTTGGTGATGATCATCAGTGATGGATGGTGAGGATCATCAGTGATGTATAGTGAGAATCGTCAGTGATGGTTGGTGAGGACCATCCGTGATGGATGGTGAGGATCATCAATGCTGGATGGTGAGGATCATCATTGATCGATGGTGAGGATCATTATTGAAGGACAGTGAGGGTCTTAAGCGATGAATGTTGAGGGTCATCAGTGATTGATGGTGAGGGTCCTAAGTGATGGATGGTGAGGGTCATCAGTGATGGACAGTGAGGATCATCAGTGATGGATGGGGAGGATCATCAGTGATGGACAGTGAGGATCATCAGCGATGGATGGTGAGGGTCCTTAGTGATGGATGATGAGGATCATCAGTGATGGATTGTGAGGGTCATCAATGATGGAATGTGAGGATCATCAGTGATGGATGGTGAGGATCATCAGTGAAGGACAGTGAGGGTCCTTAGTGATGGATGGTGAGGATCATCAGTGATTGATGGTGAGGGTCCTCATTGATGGTGAGGGTCCACAGTGTTGGATGGTGAGGATGATCAGTGATGAATGGTGACGGTCCTTATTGTTGGATGGTGAGCATTATCAGTAATGGATAGTGAGAATCGTCAGTGATGGATAGTGACGGTCCTTAGTGCTGGATGGTGAGGATCATCAGTGATGGATGGTGAGAGTCCTTAGGGATGGATGGTGAGGATCATCAGTGTTGGATGGGGAGGATCATCAGTGATGGACAGTGCGGATCATCAGCGATGGACAGTGAGGATCCCTAGTGATGGATAGTGAGGATCATCAATGATGGATGGTGAGGATCATCAGTGATAGATGGTTAGGATCATCAGTGAAGGACAGTGAGGGTCATTAGTGATGGATGGTGAGGATCATCAGTGATTGATGGTGAGGGTCCTCATTGATGGTAAGGATCCTCAGTGATGGATGGTGAGGATCATCAGTGATGGACAGTGAGGATCATCAGCGATGGACGGTGAGGGTCCTCAGTGATGGATGGTGAGGATCATCAGCGATGGATAGTGAGAATCGTCAGTGATGGATGGTGACGGTCCTTAGTGCTGGGTGGTGAGGATCATCAGTGATGAATGGTGACGGTGCTTAGTGATGGACAGTGAGGATCATCAGTGATGGATAGTGAGAATCGTCAGTGATGGATGGTAAGAATCATCTGTGATGGATAGTAAGGATCATCAGTGATTGATGGTGAGGGCCCTTAGTGATGGATGGTGAGGATCATCAGTGATGGATGAGGAGCATGATCAGTGAAGGACAGTGAGGGTCCTTACAGATGGATGGTGAGGATCATCAGTGATGGATGGTGAGGATCATCAGTGATGCATAGTGAGAATCGTCAGTGATGGTTGGTGAGGACCATCCGTGATGGATGGTGACGGTCCTTAGTGATGGATGGTGAGGATCATCAGTGATGGACGATGAGGGACCTTAGCGATGGATGGTGAGGATCATCAGTGATGGATGGTGAGGATCATCAGTGAACGACAGTGAGGGTCTTTAGTTATGGAAGGTAAGGATCATCAGTGATTGATGGTGAGGGTCCTCAGTGATAGATGGTGAGGATCATCAGTGATGGACAGTGAGGATCATCAGCGATGGACGATGAGGGTCCTCAGTGATGGATGGTGAGGATCATCAGTGAGGGATAGTGAGAATCGTCAGCGATGGATGGTGACGTTCCTTAGTGCTGGATGGTGAGGATCATCAGTGATGAATGGTGACGGTCCTTAGTGATGGACGGTGAGGATCATCAGTGATGGATAGTGAGAATCGTCAGTGATGGATGGTAAGAATCATCAGTGATGGATAGTGAGGATCATCAGTGATGGATGGTGAGGGCCCTTAGTGAATGGTTGGTGAGGATCATCAGTGATGGATTAGGAGGATCATCAGTGATGGACAGTGAGGATCATCATTGATGGACAGTGAGGGTCCTTGGTGATGGATGGTGAGGATCATCAGTGATGGATAGTGAGGATCATCACTGTTGGATGGTAAGCATCATGAGTATTGGATAGTGAGAATCATCGGTGATGGATAGTGAGGATCATCAGTGATGGATGGAGAGGATCATCAGTGATGGATGGGGAGGATCATCAGTAATGGACAGTGAGGGTCCTTAGTGATGGATTGTGAGGATCATCTGTGATGGATGGTGAGGGTCCTTCGTGATGGATGGTGAGGATCATCAGTGATGGATGGGGAGGATCATCAGTGATGGACAGTGAGGATCATCAGCGATGGACAGTGAGGAACCTTAGTGATGGATGGTGAGGATCATCAGTGCTGGACGATGAGGGTCCTTACCGATGGATGGTGAGGATCATCAGTGATGGATGGTGAGGATCATCAGTGAAGGACAGTGAGGGTCCTTAGTGATGGATGGTGAGGATCATCAGTGATGGATGGTGAGGGTGTTTAGTGATGGATGGTGAGGATCATCAGCGATGGATGGTGAGGATCATCAGTGATGGACAGTCAGGATCATCAGCGACGGACAGTGAGGGTCCTTAGTGATGGATGGTGAGGATCATCAGTGATGGATTGTGAGGATCATCAATGATGGATAGTGAGAATCGTCAGTGATGGATAGTGAGGGTCCTCAGTGATGGATGGTGAGGATCATCAGTGATGGACAGTGAGGATCATCAGTGATGGACATTGAGGATCCTCAGCGATGGACGGTGAGGGTCCTCAGTGATGGATGGTGAGGATCATCAGTGATGGATAGTGAGAATCGTCAGTGATGGATGGTGACGGTCCTTAGTGCTGGATGGTGAGGATCATCAGTGATGAATGGTGACGGTCCTTAGTGATGGACGGTGAGGATCATCAGTGATGGATAGTGAGAATCGTCAGTGATGGATGATAAGAATCATGAGTGATGGATAGTAAGGATCATCAGTGATGGATGGTGAGGGCCCTTAGTGATGGATGGTAAGGATCATCAGTGATGGATGGGGAGGATATTCAGTGACGGACAGTGAGGGTCCTTAGAGATGGATGGTGCGGATCATCGGTGAAGGATGGGGAGGATCATCAGTGAAGGACAGTGAGGGTCCTTAGTGATGGATGGTGAGGATCATCAGTGATGGATGGTGAGGATCATCAGTGATGGACGATGAGGGTCCTTAGCGATGGATGGTGAGGATCATCAGTGATGGATGGTGAGGATCATCAGTGAAGGACAGTGAGGGTCCTTAGTGATGGATGGTGAGGATCATCAGTTGCGGATGGTGAGGGTCCTTAGTAATGGATGGTGAGGAACATCAGTGATGTATGGGGAGGATCATCAGTGATGGACAGTGAGGATCATCAGTGTTGGTTGGTGAGGATCGTCAGTGATGGATGGTGAGGATCATCAGTGATGCATAGTGAGAATCGTCAGTGATGGTTGGTGAGGACCATCCGTGATGGATGGTGAGGATCATCAATGATGGATGGTGAGGATCATGAGTGATGGATGGTGAGGATCATCAGTGAAGGACAGTGAGGGTCTTAAGCACCTAATGGTGAGGGTCATCAGTGATGGATGGTGAGGGTCCTCAGTCATGTATGGTGAGGATCATCAGTGATGGACAGTGAGGATCATCAGTGATGGATGGGGAGGATCATCAGTGATGGACAGTGAGGATCATCAGCGATGGATGGTGAGGGTCCTTAGTGATGGATGGTGAGGATCATCAGGGATGGATGGTGAGGATCATCAATGATGGATGGTGAGGATCTTCAGTGATGGATGGTGAGGATCATCAGTGAAGGACAGTGAGGGTCCTTAGTGATGGATGGTGAGGATCATCAGTGATTGATGGTGAGGGTCCTCATTGATGGCGAGGGTCCTCAGTGGTGGATGGTGAGGATCATCAGTGATGGACAGTGAGGATCATCAGCGATGGACGGTGAGGGTCCTTAGTGATGGATGGTGAGCATCATCAGTAATGGAGAGTGAGAATCGTCAGCGATGGATGGTGACGGTCCTTAGTGCTGGATGGTGAGGATCATCAGTGATGAATGGTGACGGTCCTTAGCGATGGACGGTGAGGATCATCAGTGATGGATAGTGAGAATCGTCAGTGATGGATGGTAAGAATCATCAGTGATGGATAGTAAGGAACATCAGTGATGGATGGTGAGGGCCCTTAGTGATGGATGGTGAGGATCATCTGTGATGGATGGGGAGGATGATCAGTGAAGGACAGTGAGGGTCCTTAGACATGGATGGTGAGGATCATCAGGGAAGGATGGGGAGGATCATCAGTGAAGGACAGTGAGGGTCCTTATTGATGGATGGTGAGGATCATCAGTGATGGATGGGGAGTATCATCAGTAATCGACAGTGAGGGTCCTTAGTGATGGATGGTGAGGTTCATCAGTGATGGATGGTGAGAGTCCTTAGGGATGGATGGTGAGGATCATCAGTGTTGGATGGGGAGGATCATCAGTGATGGACAGTGCGGATCATCAGCGATGGACAGTGAGGGTCCCTAGTGATGGATAGTGAGAATCATCAATGATGGATGGTGAGGATCATCAGTGATGGATGGTTAGGATCATCAGTGAAGGACAGTGAGGGTCCTTAGTGATGGATGGTGAGGATCATCAGTGATTGATGGTGACGGTCCTCATTGATGGTGAGGATCCTCAGTGATGGATGGTGAGGGCCCTCAGTGACGGATGGTGAGGATCATCAGTGATGGATGGTGAGGATCATCAGTGATTGATGGTGAGGGTCCTCATTGATGGTGAGGGTCCTCAGTGGTGGATGGTGAGGATCATCAGTGATGGACAGTGAGGATCATCAGCGATGGACGGTGAGGGTCCTTAGTGATGGATGGTGAGCATCATCAGTAATGGAGAGTGAGAATCGTCAGCGATGGATGGTGACGGTTCTTAGTGCTGGATGGTGAGGATCATCAGTGATGAATGGTGACGGTCCTTAGCGATGGACGGTGAGGATCATCAGTGATGGATAGTGAGAATCGTCAGTGATGGATGGTAAGAATCATCAGTGATGGATAGTAAGGAACATCAGTGATGGATGGTGAGGGCCCTTAGTGATGGATGGTGAGGATCATCAGTGATGGATGGGTAGGATGATCAGTGAAGGACAGTGAGGGTCCTTAGACATGGATGGTGAGGATCATCAGGGAAGGATGGGGAGGATCATCAGTGAAGGACAGTGAGGGTCCTTATTGATGGATGGTGAGGATCATCAGTGATGGATGGGGAGTATCATCAGTAATCGACAGTGAGGGTCCTTAGTGATGGATGGTGAGGATCATCAGTGATAGATGGGGGGGATCATTCGTGATGGACAGTGAGGATCATCAGTGATGGACAGTGACGGTCCTTAGTGATAGATGCTGAGGATCATCAGTGATGGATGGTGAGGATCATCAGTGATGGATGGTCAGAATCATCAGTATTGGATAGTGAGAATCATCGATAATGGATAGTGAGGATCATCAGTGATGGATGGTGAGGATCATCAATGAAGGACCGTGAGGATCCTTAGTGATGGATGGTGAGGATCATCAGTGATGGATGGGGAGGATCATCAGTAATGGACTGTGAGGGTCCTTAGTGATGGATGGTGAGGATCATCAGTGATGGATGGGGAGGATCATCAGTGATGGACAGTGAGGATCATCAGCGATGGACAGTGAGGATCATCAGTGATGGATGGTAAGCATCATGAGTATTGGATACTGAGAATCATCGGTGATGGATAGTGAGGATCATCAGTGATGGATGGTGAGGATCATCAGTGAAGGACAGTGAGGGTCCTTAGTGATGGATGGAGAGGATCATCGGTGATGGATTGGGAGGATCATCAGTAATGAACAGTGAGGGTCCTTAGTGATGGATGGTGAGAAACATCAGTGAAGGACAGTGAGGGTCCTTAGTGATGGATGGTAATGATCATCAGTGGTGTATGGTGAGGGCCCTTAGTGATGGATGTTGACGATCATCAGTGATGGATGGGGAGGATCATCAGTGATGGACCGTGAGGATCATCAGCGATGGCCAGTGAGGGTCCTTAGTGATAGATGGTGAGGATCATCAGTGATGGATGGTGAGGATCATCAGTGATGGATGGTGAGGATCATCAGTGATGCATAGTGAGAATCGTCAGTGATGGTTGGTGAGGATCATCCGTGATGGATGGGGAGGGTCCTTAGTGAAGGATGGTGGGGATCATCAGTGATGGACAGTGAGGATCATCAGTGATGGATGGTGAGGATCATCAGTGATGTATGGTGAGGATCATCGGTGATGGATAGTGAGAATCGTCAGTGATGTATGGTGAGGGTCCTTAGTGATGGATGCTGAAGATCATCAGTGATGAATGGTGACGGTCCTTAGTGATGGACGGTGAGGATCATCAGTGATGGATAGTGAGGATCATCAGTGATAGATGGTGAGGGCCCTTAGTGATGGATGGTGAGGATCATCAGTGATGGATGAGGAGGATCATCAATGATGGACAGTGAGGATCATCAGTGATGGACATTGAGGGTAGTTGGTGATGGATGGTGAGGATCATCAATGATGGACAGTGAGGATCATCGGTGATGGACAGTGAGGGTCCTTAGTGATGGATGGTGAGTATCATCAGTGATGAATGGTGACGGTCCTTCGTGATGGACGGTGAGGATCATCAGTGATGGATAGTGAGAACGTCGGTGATGGATGGTAAGAATCATCACTGATGGATAGTGAGGATCATCAGTGATGGATGGTGAGGGCCCTTAGTGATGGATGGTGAGAATCATCAGTGATGGATGGGGAGGATCATCAGTGAAGGACAGTGAGGGTCCTTAGTGATGGATGGTGAGGATCATCAGTGATGGATGTTGAGGATCATCAGTGATGGATGGTGAGGGCCCTTAGTGATGGATGGTGAGGATCATCAGTGATGGACGAGGAGGATCATCAGTGATGGACAGTGAGGATAATCAGTGATGGACAGTGAGGGTCCTTGGTGATGGATGGTGAGGATCATAAGTGATGGATAGTGAGGATCATCTGTGATGGATGGTAAGCATCATGAGTATTGGATAGTGAGGATCATCAGTGATGGATGGTGAGGATCATCAGTGAAGGATGGTGAGGATCATCAGTGAAGGATGGTGAGGATCATCAGTGAAGGACAGTGAGGGTCCTTAGTGATGGATGGTGAGCATCATCAGTGCTGAATGTTGACGGTCCTTAGTGATGGACGGTGAGGATCATCAGTGATGGATGGTGAGGGCCCATAGTGATGGATGGTGAGGATCATCAGTGATGGATGAGGAGGATCATCAATGATGGACAGTGAGGATCATCAGTGATGGACATTGAGGGTTGTTGGTGATGGATGGAGAGGATCATCGGTGATGGATTGGGAGGATCATCAGTAATGAACATTGAAGGTCCTTAGTGATGGATGGTGAGGAACATCAGTGAAGGACAGTGAGGGTCCTTAGTGATGGATGGTAATGATCATCAGTGGTGGATGGTGAGGGCCCTTAGTGATGGATGGTGAGGATCATCAGTGATGGATGGGGAGGATCATCAGTGATGGACCGTGAGGATCATCAGCGATGGACAGTGAGGTTCCTTAGTGATAGATGGTGAGGATCATCAGTGATGGATGGTGAGGATCATCAGTGATGGATGGTGAGGATCATCAGTGATGCATAGTGAGAATCGTCAGTGATGGTTGGTGAGGATCATCCGTGATGGATGGGGAGGGTCCTTAGTGAAGGATGGTGGGGATCATCAGTGATGGACAGTGAGGATCATCAGTGATGGATGGTGAGGATCATCAGTGATGTATGGTGAGGATCATCGGTGATGGATAGTGAGAATCGTCAGTGATGTATGGTGAGGGTCCTTAGTGATGGATGCTGAAGATCATCAGTGATGAATGGTGACGGTCCTTAGTGATGGACGGTGAGGATCATCAGTGATGGATAGTGAGGATCATCAGTGATAGATGGTGAGGGCCCTTAGTGATGGATGGTGAGGATCATCAGTGATGGATGAGGAGGATCATCAATGATGGACAGTGAGGATCATCAGTGATGGATATTGAGGGTAGTTGGTGATGGATGGTGAGGATCATCAATGATGGACAGTGAGGATCATCGGTGATGGACAGTGAGGGTCCTTAGTGATGGATGGTGAGTATCATCAGTGATGAATGGTGACGGTCCTTAGTGATGGACGGTGAGGATCATCAGTGATGGATAGTGAGAACGTCGGTGATGGATGGTAAGAATCATCACTGATGGATAGTGAGGATCATCAGTGATGGATGGTGAGGGCCCTTAGTGATGGATGGTGAGGATCATCAGTGATGGATGGGGAGGATCATCAGTGAAGGACAGTGAGGGTCCTTAGTGATGGATGGTGAGGATCATCAGTGATGGATGTTGAGGATCATCAGTGATGGATGGTGAGGGCACTTAGTGATGGATGGTGAGGATCATCAGTGATGGATGAGCAGGATCATCAGTGATGGACAGTGAGGATAATCAGTGATGGACAGTGAGGGTCCTTGGTGATGGATGGTGAGGATCATAAGTGATGGATAGTGAGGATCATCTGTGATGGATGGTAAGCATCATGAGTATTGGATAGTGAGGATCATCAGTGATGGATGGTGAGGATCATCAGTGAAGGATGGTGAGGATCATCAGTGAAGGATGGTGAGGATCATCAGTGAAGGACAGTGAGGGTCCTTAGTGATGGATGGTGAGCATCATCAGTGCTGAATGGTGACGGTCCTTAGTGATGGACGGTGAGGATCATCAGTGATGGATGGTGAGGATCATCAGTGATGGACATTGAGGGTTGTTGGTGATGGATGGTGAGGATCATCAGTGATGGATAGTGAGGATCATCAGTGATGGATAGTGAGGATCATCAGTGATGGATGGTAAGCATCATGAGTATTGGATAGTGAGAATCATCGGTGATGGATAGTGAGGATCATCAGTGATGGATGGTGAGGATCATCAGTGATGGATAGTGAGAGTCGTGAGTGATGGATGGTAAGAATCATCAGTAATGGATAGTGAGGATCATCAGCGATGGATGGTGAGGGCCCTTAGTGATGGATGGTGAGGATCATCAGTGATGGATGAGGAGGATCATCAGTGATAGACAGTGAGGATCATCGGTGATGGACATTGAGGGTCGTTGGTGATGGATGGTGAGGATCATCAGTGATGGATAGTGAGGATCATCAGTGATGGATGGTAAGTATCATGAGTATTGGATAGTGAGAATCATCGGTGATGGATAGTGAGGATCATCAGTGATGGATGGTGAGGATCATCAGTGATGGATGGTGAGGGCCCTTAGTGACGGATGGTGAGGATCATCAATGATGGATGGGGAGGATCATCAGTGAAGGACAGTGAGGGTCCTTAGGGATGGATGGTGAGGATCATCAGTGATGGATGGGGAGGATCATCAGTAATGGACAGTGAGGGTCCTTAGTGATGGATGGTGAGGATCATCAGTGATTGTTCGTGAGGGCCCTTAGTGATGGATGGTGAGGATCATCAGTGATGGATGGTGAGGATCATCAGTAATGGACGATGAGGGTCTTTAGCGGTGGATGGTGAGGATCATCAGTGATGGATGGTGAGGATTATCAGTGAAGGACAGTGAGGGTCCTTAGAGATGGATGGTGAGGATCATCAGTAGTGGATGGTGAGGGTCCTTAGTGATGGATGGTGAGGATCATCAGTGATGGATGGTGAGCATCATCAGTGATAGATGGGGGGGATCATTCGTGATGGACAGTGGGGATCATCAGTGATGGACAGTGAGGGTCCTTAGTGATGGAGGCTGAGGATCATCAGTGATGGATGGTGAGGATTATCAGTGATGGATGGTCAGAATCATCAGTATTGGATAGTGAGAATCATCGATGATGGATAGTGAGGATCATCAGTGATGGATGTTGAGGATCATCAATGAAGGACAGTGATGGATGGTGAGGATCATCAGTGATGGATGGGGAGGATCATCAGTAATGGACTGTGAGGTTCCTTAGTGATGGATGTTGAGGATCATCAGTGATGGATGGGGAGGATCATCAGTGATGGACAGTGAGGATCATCAGCGATGGACAGTGAGGATCATCAGCGATGGATGGTGAGGATCATCAATGATGGACAGTGAGTGTCCTTAGTGATGGATGGTGAGGATCATCAGTGATTGATGGTGAGGGTCTTTAGTGAAGGATGGTGAGTATCATCAGTGATGGACAGTGAGGATCATCAGTGATGGATGGTGAGGATCATCAGTGATGTATGGTGAGGATCATCGGTGATGGATAGTGATAATCGTCAGTGATGTATGGTGAGGGTACTTAGTGATGGATGGTGAGGATCATCAGTGATGAATGGTGACGGTCATTAGTGATGGACGGTGAGGATCATCAGTGATGGATAGTGAGAGTCGTGAGTGATGGATGGTAAGAATCATCAGTAATGGATAGTGAGTATCATCAGTGATGGATGGTGAGGGCCCTTAGTGATGGATGGTGAACATCATCAGTGATGGATGAGGAGGATCATCAGTGATGGACAGTGAGAATCATCAGTGATGGACATTGAGAGTCATTGGTGATGGATGGTGAGGATCATCAGTGATGGATAGTGAGGATCATCAGTGAAGGATGGTAAGCGTCATGAGTATTGGATAGTGAGAATCATCGGTGATGGATAGTGAGGATCATCAGTGATGGATGGTGAGGATCATCAATGAAGGACAGTGATGGATGGTGAGGATCATCAGTGATGGATGGGGAGGATCATCAGTAATGGACTGCGAGGTTCCTTAGTGATGGATGTTGAGGATCATCAGTGATGGATGGGGAGGATCATCAGTGATGGACAGTGAGGATCATCAGCGATGGACAGTGAGGATCATCAGCGATGGATGGTGAGGATCATCAATGATGGACAGTGAGAGTCCTTAGTGATGGATGGTGAGGATCATCAGTGATGGATGGGGAGGATGATCAGTGAAGGACAGTGAGGGTCCTTAGTGAATGATGGTGAGGATCATCAATGATGGATGGGGAGGATCATCAGTGAAGGACAGTGAGGGTCCTTAGGGATGGATGGTGAGGATCATCAGTGATGGATGGGGAGGATCATCAGTAATGGACAGTGAGGGTCCTTAGTGATGGATGGTGAGGATCATCAGTGATTGTTCGTGAGGGCCCTTAGTGATGGATGGTGAGGATCATCAGTGATGGATGGTGAGGATCATCAGTAATGGACGATGAGGGTCTTTAGCGGTGGATGGTGAGGATCATCAGTGATGGATGGTGAGGATTATCAGTGAAGGACAGTGAGGGTCCTTAGTGATGGATGGTGAGGATCATCAGTAGTGGATGGTGAGGGTCCTTAGTGATGGATGGTGAGGATCATCAGTGATGGATGGTGAGCATCATCAGTGATAGATGGGGGGGATCATTCGTGATGGACAGTGGGGATCATCAGTGATGGACAGTGAGGGTCCTTAGTGATGGAGGCTGAGGATCATCAGTGATGGATGGTGAGGATCATCAGTGATGGATGGTCAGAATCATCAGTATTGGATAGTGAGAATCATCGATGATGGATAGTGAGGATCATCAGTGATGGATGTTGAGGATCATCAATGAAGGACAGTGATGGATGGTGAGGATCATCAGTGATGGATGGGGAGGATCATCAGTGATGGACAGTGAGGATCATCAGCGATGGACAGTGAGGAACCTTAGTGATGGATGGTGAGGATCATCAGTGATGGACGATGAGGGTCCTTAGCGATGGATGGTGAGGATCATCAGTGATGGATGGTGAGGATCATAAGTGAAGGACAGTGAGGGTCCTTAGTGATGGATGGTGAGGATCATCAGTGGTGGATGGTAAGGGTCCATAGTGATGGATGGTGAGGATCATCAGTGATGGACAGTGAGGATCATCAGTGATGGACAGTGAGGATCATCAGCGATGGACAGTGAGGGTCCTTAGTGATGGATGGTGAGGATCATCAGTGATGGATTGTGAGGATCATCAGTGATGGATAGTGAGAATCGTCAGTGATGGATAGTGAGGGTCCTTAGTGATAGATGGTGAGGATCATCAGTGATGAATGGTGACGGTGCTTAGTGATGGATGGTGAGGATCATCAGTGATGGACGATGAGGGACCTTAGCGATGGATGGTGAGGATCATCAGTGAACGACAGGTAGGGTCTTTAGTGATGGATGGTGAGGATCATCAGTGATTGATGGTGAGGGTCCTCAGTGATGGATGGTGAGGATCATCAGTGATGGACAGTGAGGATCATCAGCGATGGACGGTGAGGGTCCTCAGTGATGGATGGTGAGGATCATCAGTGATGGACAGTGAGAATCGTCAGTGATGGATAGTGACGGTCCTTAGTGCTGGATGGTGAGGATCATCAGTGATGAATGGTGACCGTCCTTCGTGATGGATGGTGAGGATCATCAGTGATGGATAGTGAGAATCGTCTGTGATGGATTTAAGAATCATCAGTGATGGATAGTAAGGATCATCAGTGATGGATGGTGAGGGCCCTTAGTGATGGTTGGTGAGGATCATCAGTGATGGATGGGGAGGATCATCAGTGATGGACAGTGAGGATCATCAGCGATGGACAGTGAGGAACCTTAGTGATGGACGGTGAGGATCATCAGTGATGGACGATGAGGGTCCTTAGCGATGGATGGTGAGGATCATCAGTGATGGATGGTGAGGATCATAAGTGAAGGACAGTGAGGGTCCTTAGTGATGGATGGTGAGGATCATCAGTGGTCGATGGTAAGGGTCCTTAGTGATGGATGGTGAGGATGATCAGTGATGGATGGTGAGGATCATCAGTGATGGACAGTGAGGATCATCAGCGATGGACAGTGAGGGTCCTTAGTGATGGATGGTGAGGATCATCAGTGATGGATTGTGAGGATCATCAGTGATGGATAGTGAGAATCGTCAGTGATGGATAGTGAGGGTCCTTAGTGATGGATGGTGAGGATCATCAGTGATGAATGGTGACGGTGCTTAGTGATGGATGGTGAGGATCATCAGTGATGGACGATGAGGGACCTTAGCGATGGATGGTGAGGATCATCAGTGAACGACAGGTAGGGTCTTTAGTGATGGATGGTGAGGATCATCAGTGATTGATGGTGAGGGTCCTCAGTGATGGATGGTGAGGATCATCAGTGATGGACAGTGAGGATCATCAGCGATGGACGGTGACGGTCCTTAGTGCTGGATGGTGAGGATCATCAGTGATGAATGGTGACGGTCCTTAGTGATGGATGGTGAGGATCATCAGTGATGGATAGTGAGAATCGTCTGTGATGGATGGTAAGAATCATCAGTGATGGATAGTAAGGATCATCAGTGATGGATGGTGAGGGCCCTTAGTGATGGATGGTGAAGATAATCAGTGATGGATGGGGAGGATGATCAGTGAGGGACAGTGAGGGTGCTTAGAGATGGATGGTGAGGATCATCAGTGAAGGATGGGGAGGATCATGAGTGAAGGACAGTGAGGGTCCTTAGTGATGGATGGTGAGGATCATCAGTGATGGATGGTGAGGATCATCAGTGATGGATGGTGAGAGTCCTTAGGGATGGATGGTGAGGATCATCAGTGTTGGATGGGGAGGATCATCAGTGATTGACAATGCGGATCATCAGCGATGGACAGTGAGGATCCCTAGTGATGGATAGTGAGGATCATCAGTGATGGACGATGAGGGTCCTTAGCGATGTATGGTGAGGATCATAAGTGATGGATGGTGAGGATCATCAGTGAAGGACAGTGAGGGTCCTTAGTGATGGATGGTGAGGATCATCAGTGGTGGATTGTGAGGGTCGTTAGTAATGGATGGTGAGGAACATCAGTGATGGATGGGGAGGATCATCAGTGATGGACAGTGAGGATCATCAGTGTTGGTTGGTGATGATCATCAGTGATGGATGGTGAGGATCATCAGTGATGTATAGTGAGAATCGTTAGTGATGGTTGGTGAGGACCATCCGTGATGGATGGTGAGGATCATCAATGCTGGATGGTGAGGATCATCATTGATCGATGGTGAGGATCATTAGTGAAGGACAGTGAGGGTCTTAAGCGATGAATGTTGAGGGTCATCAGTGATTGATGGTGAGGGTCCTAAGTGATGGATGGTGAGAGTCATCAGTGATGGACAGTGAGGATCATCAGTGATGGATGGGGAGGATCATCAGTGATGGACAGTGAGGATAATCAGCGATGGATGGTGAGGATCATCAGCGATGGATGGTGAGGGTCCTTAGTGATGGATGATGAGGATCATCAGTGATGGATGGTGAGCGTCATCAATGATGGAATGTGAGGATCATCAGTGATGGATGGTGAGGATCATCAGTGAAGGACAGTGAGGGTCCTTAGTGATGGATGGTGAGGATCATCAGTGATTGATGGTGAGGGTCCTCATTGATGGTGAGGGTCCACAGTGTTGGATGGTGAGGATGATCAGTGATGAATGGTGAGGGTCCTAAGTGATGGATGGTAAGGGTCATCAGTGATGGACAGTGAGGATCATCAGTGATGGATGGGGAGGATCATCAGTGATGGACAGTGAGGATAATCAGCGATGGATGGTGAGGATCATCAATGATGGATGGTGAGGATCATCAGTGATTGATGGTGAGGGTCCTCATTGATGGATGGTGAGCATCATCAGTAATGGATAGTGAGAATCGTCAGTGATGGATGGTGACGGTCCTTAGTGCTGGATGGTGAGGATCATCAGTGATGAATTCTGACGGTCCTTAGTGATGGACGGTGAGGATCATCAGTGATGGATAGTGAGAATCGTCAGTGATTAATGGTAAGAATCATCAGTGATGGATAGTATGGATCATCAGTGATGGATGGTGAGGGTCCTTAGTGATGGATGGTGAGCATCATCAGTGATGGATTGTGAGGATCATCAGCGATGGTTAGTGAGAATCGTCAGTGATCGATAGTGAGGGTCCTTAGTGATGGATGGTGAGGATCATCAGTGATGAATGGTGACGGTCCTTAGTGATGGATGGTGAGGATCATCAGTGATGGACGATGAGGGACCTTAGCGATGGATGGTGAGGATCATCAGTGATGGATGGTGAGGATCATCAGTGAACGACAGTGAGGGTCTTTAGTTATGGATGGTGAGGGTCATCAGTGATTGATGGTGAGGGTCCTCAGTGATGGATGGTGAGGATCATCAGTGATGGACAGTGAGGATCATCAGCGATGGAAGGTGAGGGTCCTCAGTGATGGATGGTGAGGATCATCAGTGATGGATAGTGAGAATCGTCAGCGATGGATGGTGACGTTCCTTAGTGCTGGATGGTGAGGATCATCAGTGATGAATGGTGACGGTCCTTAGTGATTGACGGTGAGGATCATTAGTGATGGATAGTGAGAATCGTCAGTGATGGATGGTAAGAATCATCAGTGATGGATAGTGAGGATCATCAGTGATGGATGGTAAGGGCCCTTAGTGATGGTTGGTGAGGATCATCAGTGATGGATGGGGAGGATCATCAGTGATGGACAGTGAGGATCATCAGCGATGGACAGTGAGGAACCTTAGTGATGGACGGTGAGGATCATCAGTGATGGACGATGAGGGTCCTTAGCGATGGATGGTGAGGATCATCAGTGATGGATGGTGAGGATCATAAGTGAAGGACAGTGAGGGTCCTTAGTGATGGATGGTGAGGATCATCAGTGGTGGATGGTAAGGGTCCATAGTGATGGATGGTGAGGATCATCAGTGATGGATGGTGAGGATCATCAGTGATGGACAGTGAGGATCATCAGCAATGGACAGTGAGGGTCCTTAGTGATGGATGGTGAGGATCATCAGTGATGGATTGTGAGGATCATCAGTGATGGATAGTGAGAATCGTCAGTGATGGATAGTGAGGGTCCTTAGTGATAGATGGTGAGGATCATCAGTGATGAATGGTGACGGTGCTTAGTGATGGATGGTGAGGATCATCAGTGATGGACAATGAGGGACCTTAGCGATGGATGGTGAGGATCATCAGTGAACGACAGGTAGGGTCTTTAGTGATGGATGGTGAGGATCATCAGTGATTGATGTTGAGGGTCCTCAGTGATGGATGGTGAGGATCATCAGTGATATACAGTGAGGATCATCAGCGATGGACGGTGAGGGTCCTCAGTGATGGATGGTGAGGATCATCAGTGATGGACAGTGAGAATCGTCAGCGATGGATAGTGACGGTCCTTAGTGCTGGATGGTGAGGATCATCAGTGATGAATGGTGACGGTCCTTAGTGATGGATGGTGAGGATCATCAGTGATGGATAGTGAGAATCGTCTGTGATGGATGGTAAGAATCATCAGTGATGGATAGTAAGGATCATCAGTGATGGATGGTGAGGGCCCTTAGTGATGGTTGGTGAGGATCATCAGTGATGGATGGGGAGGATCATCAGTGATGGACAGTGAGGATCATCAGCGATGGACAGTGAGGAACCTTAGTGATGGACGGTGAGGATCATCAGTGATGGACGATGAGGGTCCTTAGCGAAGGATGGTGAGGATCATCAGTGATGGATGGTGAGGATCATAAGTGAAGGACAGTGAGGGTCCTTAGTGATGGATGGTGAGGATCATCAGTGGTGGATGGTAAGGGTCCTTAGTGATGGATGGTGAGAATCATCAGTGATGGATGGTGAGGATCATCAGTGATGGACAGTGAGGATCATCAGCGATGGACAGTGAGGGTCCTTAGTGATGGATGGTGAGGATCATCAGTGATGGATTGTGAGGATCATCAGTGATGGATAGTGAGAATCGTCAGTGATGGATAGTGAGGATCCTTAGTGATGGATGGTGAGGATCATCAGTGATGAATGGTGACGGTGCTTAGTGATGGATGGTGAGGATCATCAGTGATGGACGATGAGGGACCTTAGCGATGGATGGTGAGGATCATCAGTGAACGACAGGTAGGGTCTTTAGTGATGGATGGTGAGGATCATCAGTGATTGATGGTGAGGGTTCTCAGTGATGGATGGTGAGGATCATCAGAGATGGACAGTGAGGATCATCAGCGATGGACGGTGAGGGTCCTCAGTGATGGATGCTGAGGATCATCAGTGATGGATAGTGAGAATCGTCAGTGATGGATAGTGACGGTCCTTAGTGCTGGATGGTGAGGATCATCAGTGATGAATGGTGACGGTCCTTAGTGATGGATGGTGAGGATCATCAGTGATGGATAGTGAGAAATGTCTGTGATGGATGGTAAGAATCATCAGTGATGGATAGTAAGGATCATCAGTGATGGATGGTGAGGGCCCTTAGTGATGGATGGTGAAGATAATCAGTGATGGATGGGGAGGATGATCAGTGAGGGACAGTGAGGGTCCTTAGACATGTATGGTGAGGATCATCAGTGAAGGATGGGGAGGATCATGAGTGAAGGACAGTGAGGGTCCTTAGTGATGGATGGTGAGGATCATCAGTGATGGATGGTGAGGATCATCAGTGATGGATGGTGAGAGTCCTTAGGGATGGATGGTGAGGATCATCAGTGTTGGATGGGGAGGATCATCAGTGATTGACAGTGCGGATCATCAGCGATGGACAGTGAGGATCCCTAGTGATGGATAGTGAGGATCATCAGTGATGGACGATGAGGGTCCTTAGCGATGTATGGTGAGGATCATAAGTGATGGATGGTGAGGATCATCAGTGAAGGACAGTGAGGGTCCTTAGTGATGGATGGTGAGGATCATCAGTGGTGGATTGTGAGGGTCGTTAGTAATGGATGGTGAGGAACATCAGTGATGGATGGGGAGGATCATCAGTGATGGACAGTGAGGATCATCAGTGTTGGTTGGTGATGATCATCAGTGATGGATGGTGAGGATCATCAGTGATGTATAGTGAGAATCGTTAGTGATGGTTGGTGAGGACCATCCGTGATGGATGGTGAGGATCATCAATGCTGGATGGTGAGGATCATCATTGATCGATGGTGAGGATCATTAGTGAAGGACAGTGAGGGTCTTAAGCGATGAATGTTGAGGGTCATCAGTGATTGATGGTGAGGGTCCTAAGTGATGGATGGTGAGAGTCATCAGTGATGGACAGTGAGGATCATCAGTGATGGATGGGGAGGATCATCAGTGATGGACAGTGAGGATCATCAGCGATGGATGGTGAGGGTCCTTAGTGATGGATGATGAGGATCATCAGTGATGGATGGTGAGGGTCATCAATGATGGAATGTGAGGATCATCAGTGATGGATGGTGAGGATCATCAGTGAAGGACAGTGAGGGTCCTTAGTGATGGATGGTGAGGATCATCAGTGATTGATGGTGAGGGTCCTCATTGATGGTGAGGGTCCACAGTGTTGGATGGTGAGGATGATCAGTAATGAATGGTGAGGGTCCTAAGTGATGGATGGTAAGGGTCATCAGTGATGGACAGTGAGGATCATCAGTGATGGATGGGGAGGATCATCAGTGATGGACAGTGAGGATAATCAGCGATGGATGGTGAGGATCATCAATGATGGATGGTGAGGATCATCAGTGATTGATGGTGAGGGTCCTCATTGATGGATGGTGAGCATCATCAGTAATGGATAGTGAGAATCGTCAGTGATGGATGGTGACGGTCCTTAGTGCTGGATGGTGAGGATCATCAGTGATGAATTCTGACGGTCCTTAGTGATGGACGATGAGGATCATCAGTGATGGATAGTGAGAATCGTCAGTGATTAATGGTAAGAATCATCAGTGATGGATAGTATGGATCATCAGTGATGGATGGTGAGGGTCCTTAGTGATGGATGGTGAGCATCATCAGTGATGGATTGTGAGGATCATCAGCGATGGTTAGTGAGAATCGTCAGTGATCGATAGTGAGGGTCCTTAGTGATGGATGGTGAGGATCATCAGTGATGAATGGTGACGGTCCTTAGTGATGGATGGTGAGGATCATCAGTGATGGACGATGAGGGACCTTAGCGATGGATGGTGAGGATCATCAGTGATGGATGGTGAGGATCATCAGTGAACGACAGTGAGGGTCTTTAGTTATGGATGGTGAGGGTCATCAGTGATTGATGGTGAGGGTCCTCAGTGATGGATGGTGAGGATCATCAGTGATGGACAGTGAGGATCATCAGCGATGGAAGGTGAGGGTCCTCAGTGATGGATGGTGAGGATCATCAGTGATGGATAGTGAGAATCGTCAGCGATGGATGGTGACGTTCCTTACTGCTGGATGGTGAGGATCATCAGTGATGAATGGTGACGGTCCTTAGTGATTGACGGTGAGGATCATTAGTGATGGATAGTGAGAATCGTCAGTGATGGATGGTAAGAATCATCAGTGATGGATAGTGAGGATCATCAGTGATGGATGGTAAGGGCCCTTAGTGATGGTTGGTGAGGATCATCAGTGATGGATGGGGAGGATCATCAGTGATGGACAGTGAGGATCATCAGCGATGGACAGTGAGGAACCTTAGTGATGGACGGTGAGGATTATCAGTGATGGACAATGAGGGTCCTTAGCGATGGATGGTGAGGATCATCAGTGATGGATGGTGAGGATCATAAGTGAAGGACAGTGAGAGTCCTTAGTGATGGATGGTGAGGATCATCAGTGGTGGATGGTAAGGGTCCTTAGTGATGGATGGTGAGGATCATCAGTGATGGATGGTGAGGATCATCAGTGATGGACAGTGAGGATCATCAGCAATGGACAGTGAGGGTCCTTAGTGATGGATGGTGAGGATCATCAGTGATGGATTGTGAGGATCATCAGTGATGGATAGTGAGAATCGTCAGTGATGGATAGTGAGGGTCCTTAGTGATAGATGGTGAGGATCATCAGTGATGAATGGTGACGGTGCTTAGTGATGGATGGTGAGGATCATCAGTGATGGACAATGAGGGACCTTAGCGATGGATGGTGAGGATCATCAGTGAACGACAGGTAGGGTCTTTAGTGATGGATGGTGAGGATCATCAGTGATTGATGTTGAGGGTCCTCAGTGATGGATGGTGAGGATCATCAGTGATATACAGTGAGGATCATCAGCGATGGACGGTGAGGGTCCTCAGTGATGGATGGTGAGGATCATCAGTGATGGACAGTGAGAATCGTCAGCGATGGATAGTGACGGTCCTTAGTGCTGGATGGTGAGGATCATCAGTGATGAATGGTGACGGTCCTTAGTGATGGATGGTGAGGATCATCAGTGATGGATAGTGAGAATCGTCTGTGATGGATGGTAAGAATCATCAGTGATGGATAGTAAGGATCATCAGTGATGGATGGTGAGGGCCCTTAGTGATGGTTGGTGAGGATCATCAGTGATGGATGGGGAGGATCATCAGTGATGGACAGTGAGGATCATCAGCGATGGACAGTGAGGAACCTTAGTGATGGACGGTGAGGATCATCAGTGATGGACGATGAGGGTCCTTAGCGAAGGATGGTGAGGATCATCAGTGATGGATGGTGAGGATCATAAGTGAAGGACAGTGAGGGTCCTTAGTGATGGATGGTGAGGATCATCAGTGGTGGATGGTAAGGGTCCTTAGTGATGGATGGTGAGAATCATCAGTGATGGATGGTGAGGATCATCAGTGATGGACAGTGAGGATCATCAGCGATGGACAGTGAGGGTCCTTAGTGATGGATGGTGAGGATCATCAGTGATGGATTGTGAGGATCATCAGTGATGGATAGTGAGAATCGTCAGTGATGGATAGTGAGGGTCCTTAGTGATGGATGGTGAGGATCATCAGTGATGAATGGTGACGGTGCTTAGTGATGGACGGTGAGGATCATCAGTGATGGACGATGAGGGTCCTTAGCGAAGGATGGTGAGGATCATCAGTGATGGATGGTGAGGATCATAAGTGAAGGACAGTGAGGGTCCTTAGTGATGGATGGTGAGGATCATCAGTGGTGGATGGTAAGGGTCCTTAGTGATGGATGGTGAGAATCATCAGTGATGGATGGTGAGGATCATCAGTGATGGACAGTGAGGATCATCAGCGATGGACAGTGAGGGTCCTTAGTGATGGATGGTGAGGATCATCAGTGATGGATTGTGAGGATCATCAGTGATGGATAGTGAGAATCGTCAGTGATGGATAGTGAGGGTCCTTAGTGATGGATGGTGAGGATCATCAGTGATGAATGGTGACGGTGCTTAGTGATGGATGGTGAGGATCATCAGTGATGGACGATGAGGGACCTTAGCGATGGATGGTGAGGATCATCAGTGAACGACAGGTAGGGTCTTTAGTGATGGATGGTGAGGATCATCAGTGATTGATGGTGAGGGTCCTCAGTGATGGATGGTGAGGATCATCAGTGATGGACAGTGAGGATCATCAGCGATGGACGGTGAGGGTCCTCAGTGATGGATGCTGAGGATCATCAGTGATGGATAGTGAGAATCGTCAGTGATGGATAGTGACGGTCCTTAGTGCTGGATGGTGAGGATCATCAGTGATGAATGGTGACGGTCCTTAGTGATGGATGGTGAGGATCATCAGTGATGGATAGTGAGAATCGTCTGTGATGGATGGTAAGAATCATCAGTGATGGATAGTAAGGATCATCAGTGATGGATGGTGAGGGCCCTTAGTGATGGATGGTGAAGATAATCAGTGATGGATGGGGAGGATGATCAGTGAGGGACAGTGAGGGTCCTTAGACATGGATGGTGAGGATCATCAGTGAAGGATGGGGAGGATCATGATTGAAGGACAGTGAGGGTCCTTAGTGATGGATGGTGAGGATCATCAGTGATGGATGGTGAGGATCATCAGTGATGGATGGTGAGAGTCCTTAGGGATGGATGGTGAGGATCATCAGTGTTGGATGGGGAGGATCATCAGTGATTGACAGTGCGGATCATCAGCGATGGACAGTGAGGATCCCTAGTGATGGATAGTGAGGATCATCAGTGATGGACGATGAGGGTCCTTAGCGATGTATGGTGAGGATCATAAGTGATGGATGGTGAGGATCATCAGTGAAGGACAGTGAGGGTCCTTAGTGATGGATGGTGAGGATCATCAGTGGTGGATTGTGAGGGTCGTTAGTAATGGATGGTGAGGAACATCAGTGATGGATGGGGAGGATCATCAGTGATGGACAGTGAGGATCATCAGTGTTGGTTGGTGATGATCATCAGTGATGGATGGTGAGGATCATCAGTGATGTATAGTGAGAATCGTCAGTGATGGTTGGTGAGGACCATCCGTGATGGATGTTGAGGATCATCAATGCTGGATGGTGAGGATCATCATTGATCGATGGTGAGGATCATTATTGAAGGACAATGAGGGTCTTAAGCGATGAATGTTGAGGGTCATCAGTGATTGATGGTGAGGGTCCTAAGTGATGGATGGTGAGGGTCATCAGTGATGGACAGTGAGGATCATCAGTGATGGATGGGGAGGATCATCAGTGATGGACAGTGAGGATCATCAGCGATGGATGGTGAGGGTCCTTAGTGATGGATGATGAGGATCATCAGTGATGGATTGTGAGGGTCATCAATGATGGAATGTGAGGATCATCAGTGATGAATGGTGACGGTGCTTAGTGATGGATGGTGAGGATCATCAGTGATGGACGATGAGGGACCTTAGCGATGGATGGTGAGGATCATCAGTGAACGACAGGTAGGGTCTTTAGTGATGGATGGTGAGGATCATCAGTGATTGATGTTGAGGGTCCTCAGTGATGGATGGTGAGGATCATCAGTGATGGACAGTGAGGATCATCAGCGATGGACGGTGAGGGTCCTCAGTGATGGATGGTGAGGATCATCAGTGATGGACAGTGAGAATCGTCAGCGATGGATAGTGACGGTCCTTAGTGCTGGATGGTGAGGATCATCAGTGATGAATGGTGACGGTCCTTAGTGATGGATGGTGAGGATCATCATTGATGGATAGTGAGAATCGTCTGTGATGGATGGTAAGAATCATCAGTGATGGATAGTAAGGATCATAAGTGAAGGACAGTGAGGGTCCTTAGTGATGGATGGTGAGGATCATCAGTGGTGGATGGTAAGGGTCCTTAGTGGTGGATGGTGAGGATCATCAGTGATGGATGGTGAGTATCATCAGTGATGGACAGTGAGGATCATCAGCGATGGACAGTGAGGGTCCTTAGTGATGGATGGTGAGGATCATCAGTGATGGATTGTGAGGATCATCAGTGATGGATAGTGAGAATCGTCAGTGATGGATAGTGAGGGTCCTTAGTGATGGATGGTGAGGATCATCAGTGATGAATGGTGACGGTGCTTAGTGATGGATGGTGAGGATCATCAGTGATGGACGATGAGGGACCTTAGCGATGGATGGTGAGGATCATCAGTGAACGACAGGTAGGGTCTTTAGTGATGGATGGTGAGGATCATCAGTGATTGATGGTGAGGGTCCTCAGTGATGGATGGTGAGGATCATCAGTGATGGACAGTGAGGATCATCAGCGATGGACGGTGAGGGTCCTCAGTGATGGATGCTGAGGATCATCAGTGATGGATAGTGAGAATCGTCAGTGATGGATAGTGACGGTCCTTAGTGCTGGATGGTGAGGATCATCAGTGATGAATGGTGACGGTCCTTAGTGATGGATGGTGAGGATCATCAGTGATGGATAGTGAGAATCGTCTGTGATGGATGGTAAGAATCATCAGTGATGGATAGTAAGGATCATCAGTGATGGATGGTGAGGGCCCTTAGTGATGGATGGTGAAGATAATCAGTGATGGATGGGGAGGATGATCAGTGAGGGACAGTGAGGGTCCTTAGACATGGATGGTGAGGATCATCAGTGAAGGATGGGGAGGATCATGAGTGAAGGACAGTGAGGGTCCTTAGTGATGGATGGTGAGGATCATCAGTGATGGATGGTGAGGATCATCAGTGATGGATGGTGAGAGTCCTTAGGGATGGATGGTGAGGATCATCAGTGATGGACAGTGAGGGTCCTTAGTGATGGATGGTGAGGATCATCAGTGGTGGATGGTAAGGGTCCTTAGTGATGGATGGTGAGGATCATCAGTGATGGATGGTGAGGATCATCAGTGATGGACAGTGAGGATCATCAGTGATGGATGGTAAGGGCCCTTAGTGATGGTTGGTGAGGATCATCAGTGATGGATGGGGAGGATCATCAGTGATGGACAGTGAGGATCATCAGCGATGGACAGTGAGGAACCTTAGTGATGGACGGTGAGGATCATCAGTGATGGACAATGAGGGTCCTTTGCGATGGATGGTGAGGATCATCAGTGATGGATGGTGAGGATCATAAGTGAAGGACAGTGAGAGTCCTTAGTGATGGATGGTGAGGATCATCAGTGGTGGATGGTAAGGGTCCTTAGTGATGGATGGTGAGGATCATCAGTGATGGATGGTGAGGATCATCAGTGATGGACAGTGAGGATCATCAGCAATGGACAGTGAGGGTCCTTAGTGATGGATGGTGAGGATCATCAGTGATGGATTGTGAGGATCATCAGTGATGGATAGTGAGAATCGTCAGTGATGGATAGTGAGGGTCCTTAGTGATAGATGGTGAGGATCATCAGTGATGAATGGTGACGGTGCTTAGTCATGGATGGTGAGGATCATCAGTGATGGACAATGAGGGACCTTAGCGATGGATGGTGAGGATCATCAGTGAACGACAGGTAGGGTCTTTAGTGATGGATGGTGAGGATAATCAGTGATTGATGTTGAGGGTCCTCAGTGATGGATGGTGAGGATCATCAGTGATATACAGTGAGGATCATCAGCGATGGACGGTGAGGGTCCTCAGTGATGGATGGTGAGGATCATCAGTGATGGACAGTGAGAATCGTCAGCGATGGATAGTGACGGTCCTTAGTGCTGGATGGTGAGGATCATCAGTGATGAATGGTGACGGTCTTTAGTGATGGATGGTGAGGATCATCAGTGATGGATAGTGAGAATCGTCTGTGATGGATGGTAAGAATCATCAGTGATGGATAGTAAGGATCATCAGTGATGGATGGTGAGGGCCCTTAGTGATGGTTGGTGAGGATCATCAGTGATGGATGGGGAGGATCATCAGTGATGGACAGTGAGGATCATCAGCGATGGTCAGTGAGGAACCTTAGTGATGGACGGTGAGGATCATCAGTAATGGACGATGAGGGTCCTTAGCGAAGGATGGTGAGTATCATCAGTGATGGATGGTGAGGATCATAAGTGAAGGACAGTGAGGGTCCTTAGTGATGGATGGTGAGGATCATCAGTGGTGGATGGTAAGGGTCCTTAGTGATGGATGGTGAGAATCATCAGTGATGGATGGTGAGGATCATCAGTGATGGACAGTGAGGATCATCAGCGATGGACAGTGAGGGTCCTTAGTGATGGATGGTGAGGATCATCAGTGATGGATTGTGAGGATCATCAGTGATGGATAGTGAGAATCGTCAGTGATGGATAGTGAGGGTCCTTAGTGATGGATGGTGAGGATCATCAGTGATGAATGGTGACGGTGCTTAGTGATGGATGGTGAGGATCATCAGTGATGGACGATGAGGGACCTTAGCGATGGATGGTGAGGATCATCAGTGAACGACAGGTAGTGTCTTTAGTGATGGATGGTGAGGATCATCAGTGATTGATGGTGAGGGTTCTCAGTGATGGATGGTGAGGATCATCAGTGATGGACAGTGAGGATCATCAGCGATGGACGGTGAGGGTCCTCAGTGATGGATGCTGAGGATCATCAGTGATGGATAGTGAGAATTGTCAGTGATGGATAGTGACGGTCCTTCGTGCTGGATGGTGAGGATCATCAGTGATGAATGGTGACGGTCCTTAGTGATGGATGGTGAGGATCATCAGTGATGGATAGTGAGAATCGTCTGTGATGGATGGTAAGAATCATCAGTGATGGATAGTAAGGATCATCAGTGATGGATGGTGAGGGCCCTTAGTGATGGATGGTGAAGATAATCAGTGATGGATGGGGAGGATGATCAGTGAGGGACAGTGAGGGTCCTTAGACATGGATGGTGAGGATCATCAGTGAAGGATGGGGAGGATCATGATTGAAGGACAGTGAGGGTCCTTAGTGATGGATGGTGAGGATCATCAGTGATGGATGGTGAGGATCATCAGTGATGGATGGTGAGAGTCCTTAGGGATGGATGGTGAGGATCATCAGTGTTGGATGGGGAGGATCATCAGTGATTGACAGTGCGGATCATCAGCGATGGACAGTGAGGATCCCTAGTGATGGATAGTGAGGATCATCAGTGATGGACGATGAGGGTCCTTAGCGATGTATGGTGAGGATCATAAGTGATGGATGGTGAGGATCATCAGTGAAGGACAGTGAGGGTCCTTAGTGATGCATGGTGAGGATCATCAGTGGTGGATTGTGAGGGTCGTTAGTAATGGATGGTGAGGAACATCAGTGATGGATGGGGAGGATCATCAGTGATGGACAGTGAGGATCATCAGTGTTGGTTGGTGATGATCATCAGTGATGGATGGTGAGGATCATCAGTGATGTATAGTGAGAATCGTCAGTGATGGTTGGTGAGGACCATCCGTGATGGATGTTGAGGATCATCAATGCTGGATGGTGAGGATCATCATTGATCGATGGTGAGGATCATTATTGAAGGACAATGAGGGTCTTAAGCGATGAATGTTGAGGGTCATCAGTGATTGATGGTGAGGGTCCTAAGTGATGGATGGTGAGGGTCATCAGTGATGGACAGTGAGGATCATCAGTGATGGATGGGGAGGATCATCAGTGATGGACAGTGAGGATCATCAGCGATGGATGGTGAGGGTCCTTAGTGATGGATGATGAGGATCATCAGTGATGGATTGTGAGGGTCATCAATGATGGAATGTGAGGATCATCAGTGATGAATGGTGACGGTGCTTAGTGATGGATGGTGAGGATCATCAGTGATGGACGATGAGGGACCTTAGCGATGGATGGTGAGGATCATCAGTGAACGACAGGTAGGGTCTTTAGTGATGGATGGTGAGGATCATCAGTGATTGATGTTGAGGGTCCTCAGTGATGGATGGTGAGGATCATCAGTGATGGACAGTGAGGATCATCAGCGATGGACGGTGAGGGTCCTCAGTGATGGATGGTGAGGATCATCAGTGATGGACAGTGAGAATCGTCAGCGATGGATAGTGACGGTACTTAGTGCTGGATGGTGAGGATCATCAGTGATGAATGGTGACGGTCCTTAGTGATGGATGGTGAGGATCATCAGTGGTGGATGGTAAGGGTCCTTAGTGATGGATGGTGAGGATCATCAGTGATGGATGGTGAGGATCATCAGTGATGGACAGTGAGGATCATCAGTGATGGATGGTGAGGGCCCTTAGTGATGGTTGGTGAGGATCATCAGTGATGGATGGGGAGGATCATCAGTGATGGACAGTGAGGATCATCAGCGATGGACAGTGAGGAACCTTAGTGATGGACGGTGAGGATCATCAGTGATGGACAATGAGTGTCCTTAGCGATGGATGGTGAGGATCATCAGTGATGGATGGTGAGGATCATAAGTGAAGGACAGTGAGAGTCCTTAGTGATGGATGGTGAGGATCATCAGTGGTGGATGGTAAGGGTCCTTAGTGATGGATGGTGAGGATCATCAGTGATGGATGGTGAGGATCATCAGTGATGGACAGTGAGGATCATCAGCAATGGACAGTGAGGGTCCTTAGTGATGGATGGTGAGGATCATCAGTGATGGATTGTGAGGATCATCAGTGATGGATAGTGAGAATCGTCAGTGATGGATAGTGAGGGTCCTTAGTGATAGATGGTGAGGATCATCAGTGATGAATGGTGACGGTGCTTAGTCATGGATGGTGAGGATCATCAGTGATGGACAATGAGGGACCTTAGCGATGGATGGTGAGGATCATCAGTGAACGACAGGTAGGGTCTTTAGTGATGGATGGTGAGGATAATCAGTGATTGATGTTGAGGGTCCTCAGTGATGGATGGTGAGGATCATCAGTGATATACAGTGAGGATCATCAGCGATGGACGGTGAGGGTCCTCAGTGATGGATGGTGAGGATCATCAGTGATGGACAGTGAGAATCGTCAGCGATGGATAGTGACGGTCCTTAGTGCTGGATGGTGAGGATCATCAGTGATGAATGGTGACGGTCCTTAGTGATGGATGGTGAGGATCATCAGTGATGGATAGTGAGAATCGTCAGTGATGGATGGTAAGAATCATCAGTGATGGATAGTGAGGATCATCAGTGATCGATGGTGAGGGCCCTTAGTGATGGTTGGTGAGGATCATCAGTGATGGATGGGGAGGATCATCAGTGATGGACAGTGAGGATCATCAGCGATGGACAGTGAGGAACCTTAGTGATGGATGGTGAGGATCATCAGTGATGGACGATGAGGGTCCTTAGCGATGGATGGTGAGGATCATCAGTGATGGATGGTGAGGATCATCAGTGAAGGACAGTGAGGGTCCTTAGTGATGGATGGTGAGGATCATCAGTGGTGGATGGTGAGGGTCCTTAGTGGTGGATGGTGAGGATCATCAGTGATGGATGGTGAGGATCATCAGTGATGGACAGTGAGGATCATCAGCGATGGACAGTGAGGGTCCTTAGTGATGGATGGTGAGGATCATCAGTGATGGATTGTGAGGATCATCAGTGATGGATAGTGAGAATCGTCAGTGATGGATAGTGAGGGTCCTTAGTGATGGATGGTGAGGATCATCAGTGATGAATGGTGACGGTGCTTAGTGATGGATGGTGAGGATCATCAGTGATGGACGATGAGGGACCTTAGCGATGGATGGTGAGGATCATCAGTGAACGACAGGTAGGGTCTTTAGTGATGGATGGTGAGGATCATCAGTGATTGATGGTGAGGGTCCTCAGTGATGGATGGTGAGGATCATCAGTGATGGACAGTGAGGATCATCAGCGATGGACGGTGAGGGTCCTCAGTGATGGATGGTGAGGATCATCAGTGATGGATAGTGAGAATCGTCAGCGATGGATGGTGACGGTCCTTAGTGCTGGATGGTGAGGATCATCAGTGATGAATGGTGACGGTCCTTAGTGATGGACGGTGAGGATCATCAGTGATGGATAGTGAGAATCGTCTGTGATGGATGGTAAGAATCATCAGTGATGGATGGTGAGGGCCCTTAGTGATGGATGGTGAAGATAATCAGTGATGGATGGGGAGGATGATCAGTGAGGGACAGTGAGGGTCCTTAGACATGGATGGTGAGGATCATCAGTGAAGGATGGGGAGGATCATGATTGAAGGACAGTGAGGGTCCTTAGTGATGGATGGTGAGGATCATCAGTGATGGATGGTGAGGATCATCAGTGATGGATGGTGAGAGTCCTTAGGGATGGATGGTGAGGATCATCAGTGTTGGATGGGGAGGATCATCAGTGATTGACAGTGCGGATCATCAGCGATGGACAGTGAGGATCCCTAGTGATGGATAGTGAGGATCATCAGTGATGGACGATGAGGGTCCTTAGCGATGTATGGTGAGGATCATAAGTGATGGATGGTGAGGATCATCAGTGAAGGACAGTGAGGGTCCTTAGTGATGGATGGTGAGGATCATCAGTGGTGGATTGTGAGGGTCGTTAGTAATGGATGGTGAGGAACATCAGTGATGGATGGGGAGGATCATCAGTGATGGACAGTGAGGATCATCAGTGTTGGTTGGTGATGATCATCAGTGATGGATGGTGAGGATCATCAGTGATGTATAGTGAGAATCGTCAGTGATGGTTGGTGAGGACCATCCGTGATGGATGTTGAGGATCATCAATGCTGGATGGTGAGGATCATCATTGATCGATGGTGAGGATCATTATTGAAGGGCAATGAGGGTCTTAAGCGATGAATGTTGAGGGTCATCAGTGATTGATGGTGAGGGTCCTAAGTGATGGATGGTGAGGGTCATCAGTGATGGACAGTGAGGATCATCAGTGATGGATGGGGAGGATCATCAGTGATGGACAGTGAGGATCATCAGCGATGGATGGTGAGGGTCCTTAGTGATGGATGATGAGGATCATCAGTGATGGATTGTGAGGGTCATCAATGATGGAATGTGAGGATCATCAGTGATGAATGGTGACGGTGCTTAGTGATGGATGGTGAGGATCATCAGTGATGGACGATGAGGGACCTTAGCGATGGATGGTGAGGATCATCAGTGAACGACAGGTAGGGTCTTTAGTGATGGATGGTGAGGATCATCAGTGATTGATGTTGAGGGTCCTCAGTGATGGATGGTGAGGATCATCAGTGATGGACAGTGAGGATCATCAGCGATGGACGGTGAGGGTCCTCAGTGATGGATGGTGAGGATCATCAGTGATGGACAGTGAGAATCGTCAGCGATGGATGGTGACGGTCCTTAGTGCTGGATGGTGAGGATCATCAGTGATGAATGGTGACGGTCCTTAGTGATGGATGGTGAGGATCATCAGTGATGGATAGTGAGAATCGTCTGTGATGGATGGTAAGAATCATCAGTGATGGATAGTAAGGATCATCAGTGATGGATGGTGAGGGCCCTTAGTGATGGTTGGTGAGGATCATCAGTGATGGATGGGGAGGATCATCAGTGATGGACAGTGAGGATCATCAGCGATGGACAGTGAGGAACCTTAGTGATGGACGGTGAGGATCATCAGTGATGGACGATGAGGGTCCTTAGCGATGGATGGTGAGGATCATCAGTGATGGATGGTGAGGATCATAACTGAAGGACAGTGAGGGTCCTTAGTGATGGATGGTGAGGATCATCAGTGGTGGATGGTAAGGGTCCTTAGTGATGGATGGTGAGGATCATCAGTGATGGATGGTGAGTATCATCAGTGATGGACAGTGAGGATCATCAGCGATGGACAGTGAGGGTCCTTAGTGATGGATGGTGAGGATCATCAGTGATGGATTGTGAGGATCATCAGTGATGGATAGTGAGAATCGTCAGTGATGGATAGTGAGGGTCCTTAGTGATGGATGGTGAGGATCATCAGTGATGAATGGTGACGGTGCTTAGTGATGGATGGTGAGGATCATCAGTGATGGACGATGAGGGACCTTAGCGATGGATGGTGAGGATCATCAGTGAACGACAGGTAGGGTCTTTAGTGATGGATGGTGAGGATCATCAGTGATTGATGGTGAGGGTTCTCAGTGATGGATGGTGAGGATCATCAGTGATGGACAGTGAGGATCATCAGCGATGGACGGTGAGGGTCCTCAGTGATGGATGCTGAGAATCATCAGTGATGGATAGTGAGAATCGTCAGTGATGGATAGTGACGGTCCTTAGTGCTGGATGGTGAGGATCATCAGTGATGAATGGTGACGGTCCTTAGTGATGGATGGTGAGGATCATCAGTGATGGATAGTGAGAATCGTCTGTGTTGGATGGTAAGAATCAACAGTGATGGATAGTAAGGATCATCAGTGATGGATGGTGAGGGCCCTTAGTGATGGATGGTGAAGATAATCAGTGATGGATGGGGAGGATGATCAGTGAGGGACAGTGAGGGTCCTTAGACATGGATGGTGAGGATCATCAGTGAAGGATGGGGAGGATCATGAGTGAAGGACAGTGAGGGTCCTTAGTGATGGATGGTGAGGATCATCAGTGGTGGATGGTAAGGGTCCTTAGTGATGGATGGTGAGGATCATCAGTGATGGATGGTGAGGATCATCAGTGATGGACAGTGAGGATCATCAGCAATGGACAGTGAGGGTCCTTAGTGATGGATGGTGAGGATCATCAGTGATGGATTGTGAGGATCATCAGTGATGGATAGTGAGAATCGTCAGTGATGGATAGTGAGGGTCCTTAGTGATAGATGGTGAGGATCATCAGTGATGAATGGTGACGGTGCTTAGTGATGGATGGTGAGGATCATCAGTGATGGACAATGAGGGACCTTAGCGATGGATGGTGAGGATCATCAGTGAACGACAGGTAGGGTCTTTAGTGATGGATGGTGAGGATCATCAGTGATTGATGTTGAGGGTCCTCAGTGATGGATGGTGAGGATCATCAGTGATATACAGTGAGGATCATCAGCGATGGACGGTGAGGGTCCTCAGTGATGGATGGTGAGGATCATCAGTGATGGACAGTGAGAATCGTCAGCGATGGATAGTGACGGTCCTTAGTGCTGGATGGTGAGGATCATCAGTGATGGATGGTGACGGTCCTTAGTGATGGATGGTGAGGATCATCAGTGATGGATAGTGAGAATCGTCTGTGATGGATGGTAAGAATCATCAGTGATGGATAGTAAGGATCATCAGTGATGGATGGTGAGGGCCCTTAGTGATGGTTGGTGAGGATCATCAGTGATGGATGGGGAGGATCATCAGTGATGGACAGTGAGGATCATCAGCGATGGACAGTGAGGAACCTTAGTGATGGACGGTGAGGATCATCAGTGATGGACGATGAGGGTCCTTAGCGAAGGATGGTGAGGATCATCAGTGATGGATGGTGAGGATCATAAGTGAAGGACAGTGAGGGTCCTTAGTGATGGATGGTGAGGATCATCAGTGGTGGATGGTAAGGGTCCTTAGTGATGGATGGTGAGAATCATCAGTGATGGATGGTGAGGATCATCAGTGATGGACAGTGAGGATCATCAGCGATGGACAGTGAGGGTCCTTCGTGATGGATGGTGAGGATCATCAGTGATGGATTGTGAGGATCATCAGTGATGGATAGTGAGAATCGTCAGTGATGGATAGTGAGGGTCCTTAGTGATGGATGGTGAGGATCATCAGTGATGAATGGTGACGGTGCTTAGTGATGGATGGTGAGGATCATCAGTGATGGACGATGAGGGACCTTAGCGATGGATGGTGAGGATCATCAGTGAACGACAGGTAGGGTCTTTAGTGATGGATGGTGAGGATCATCAGTGATTGATGGTGAGGGTTCTCAGTGATGGATGGTGAGGATCATCAGTGATGGACAGTGAGGATCATCAGCGATGGACGGTGAGGGTCCTCAGTGATGGATGCTGAGGATCATCAGTGATGTATAGTGAGAATCGTCAGTGATGGATAGTGACGGTCCTTAGTGCTGGATGGTGAGGATCATCAGTGATGAATGGTGACGGTCCTTAGTGATGGATGGTGAGGATCATCAGTGATGGATAGTGAGAATCGTCTGTGATGGATGGTAAGAATCATCAGTGATGGATAGTAAGGATCATCAGTGATGGATGGTGAGGGCCCTTAGTGATGGATGGTGAAGATAATCAGTGATGGATGGGGAGGATGATCAGTGAGGGACAGTGAGGGTCCTTAGACATGGATGGTGAGGATCATCAGTGAAGGATGGGGAGGATCATGAGTGAAGGACAGTGAGGGTCCTTAGTGATGGATGGTGAGGATCATCAGTGATGGATGGTGAGGATCATCAGTGATGGATGGTGAGAGTCCTTAGGGATGGATGGTGAGGATCATCAGTGTTGGATGGGGAGGATCATCAGTGATTGACAGTGCGGATCATCAGCGATGGACAGTGAGGATCCCTAGTGATGGATAGTGAGGATCATCAGTGATGGACGATGAGGGTCCTTAGCGATGTATGGTGAGGATCATAAGTGATGGATGGTGAGGATCATCAGTGAAGGACACTGAGGGTCCTTAGTGATGGATGGTGAGGATCATCAGTGGTGGATTGTGAGGGTCGTTAGTAATGGATGGTGAGGAACATCAGTGATGGATGGGGAGGATCATCAGTGATGGACAGTGAGGATCATCAGTGTTGGTTGGTGATGATCATCAGTGATGGATGGTGAGGATCATCAGTGATGTATAGTGAGAATCGTCAGTGATGGTTGGTGAGGACCATCCGTGATGGATGTTGAGGATCATCAATGCTGGATGGTGAGGATCATCATTGATCGATGGTGAGGATCATTATTGAAGGACAATGAGGGTCTTAAGCGATGAATGTTGAGGGTCATCAGTGATTGATGGTGAGGGTCCTAAGTGATGGATGGTGAGGGTCATCAGTGATGGACAGTGAGGATCATCAGTGATGGATGGGGAGGATCATCAGTGATGGACAGTGAGGATCATCAGCGATGGATGGTGAGGGTCCTTAGTGATGGATGATGAGGATCATCAGTGATGGATTGTGAGGGTCATCAATGATGGAATGTGAGGATCATCAGTGATGAATGGTGACGGTGCTTAGTGATGGATGGTGAGGATCATCAGTGATGGACGATGAGGGACCTTAGCGATGGATGGTGAGGATCATCAGTGAACGACAGGTAGGGTCTTTAGTGATGGATGGTGAGGATCATCAGTGATTGATGTTGAGGGTCCTCAGTGATGGATGGTGAGGATCATCAGTGATGGACAGTGAGGATCATCAGCGATGGACGGTGAGGGTCCTCAGTGAAGGATGGTGAGGATCATCAGTGATGGACAGTGAGAATCGTCAGCGATGGATAGTGACGGTCCTTAGTGCTGGATGGTGAGGATCATCAGTGATGAATGGTGACGGTCCTTAGTGATGGATGGTGAGGATCATCGGTGATGGATAGTGAGAATCGTCTGTGATGGATGGTAAGAATCATCAGTGATGGATAGTAAGGATCATCAGTGATGGATGGTGAGGGCCCTTAGTGATGGTTGGTGAGGATCATCAGTGATGGATGGGGAGGATCATCAGTGATGGACAGTGAGGATCATCAGCGATGGACAGTGAGGAACCTTAGTGATGGACGGTGAGGATCATCAGTGATGGACGATGAGGGTCCTTAGCGATGGATGGTGAGGATCATCAGTGATGGATGGTGAGGATCATAAGTGAAGGACAGTGAGGGTCCTTAGTGATGGATGGTGAGGATCATCAGTGGTCGATGGTAAGGGTCCTTAGTGATGGATGGTGAGGATGATCAGTGATGGATGGTGAGGATCATCAGTGATGGACAGTGAGGATCATCAGCGATGGACAGTGAGGGTCCTTAGTGATGGATGGTGAGGATCATCAGTGATGGATTGTGAGGATCATCAGTGATGGATAGTGAGAATCGACAGTGATGGATAGTGAGGGTCCTTAGTGATGGATGGTGAGGATCATCAGTGATGAATGGTGACGGTGCTTAGTGATGGATGGTGAGGATCATCAGTGATGGACGATGAGGGACCTTAGCGATGGATGGTGAGGATCATCAGTGAACGACAGGTAGGGTCTTTAGTGATGGATGGTGAGGATCATCAGTGATTGATGGTGAGGGTCCTCAGTGATGGATGGTGAGGATCATCAGTGATGGACAGTGAGGATCATCAGCGATGGACGGTGACGGTCCTTAGTGCTGGATGGTGAGGATCATCAGTGATGAATGGTGAGTATCATCAGTGATGGACAGTGAGGATCATCAGCGATGGACAGTGAGGGTCCTTAGTGATGGATGGTGATGATCATCAGTGATGGATTGTGAGGATCATCAGTGATGGATAGTGAGAATCGTCAGTGATGGATAGTGAGGGTCCTTAGTGATGGATGGTGAGGATCATCAGTGATGAATGGTGACGGTGCTTAGTGATGGATGGTGAGGATCATCAGTGATGGACGATGAGGGACCTTAGCGATGGATGGTGAGGATCATCAGTGAACGACAGGTAGGGTCTTTAGTGATGGATGGTGAGGATCATCAGTGATTGATGGTGAGGGTCCTCAGTGATGGATGGTGAGGATCATCAGTGATGGACAGTGAGGATCATCAGCGATGGACGGTGAGGGTCCTCAGTGATGGATGCTGAGGATAATCAGTGATGGATAGTGAGAATCGTCAGTGAGGATAGTGACGGTCCTTAGTGCTGGATGGTGAGGATCATCAGTGATGAATGGTGACGGTCCTTAGTGATGGATGGTGAGGATCATCAGTGATGGATAGTGAGAATCGTCTGTGATGGATGGTAAGAATCATCAGTGATGGATAGTAAGG
Source organism: Mobula hypostoma (assembly GCF_963921235.1). NCBI lineage: Eukaryota > Metazoa > Chordata > Chondrichthyes > Myliobatiformes > Myliobatidae > Mobula > Mobula hypostoma. The sequence continues at coordinate 68,562,891 of NC_086107.1, read as the reverse complement.
ATCATCAGTGATGGATGGTGAGGGCCCTTAGTGATGGATGGTGAAGATAATCAGTGATGGATGGGGAGGATGATCAGTGAGGGACAGTGAGGGTCCTTAGACATGGATGGTGAGGATCATCAGTGAAGGATGGGGAGGATCATGAGTGAAGGACAGTGAGGGTCCTTAGTGATGGATGGTGAGGATCATCAGTGATGGATGGTGAGGATCATCAGTGATGGATGGTGAGAGTCCTTAGGGATGGATGGTGAGGATCATCAGTGTTGGATGGGGAGGATCATCAGTGATTGACAGTGCGGATCATCAGCGATGGACAGTGAGGATCCCTAGTGATGGATAGTGAGGATCATCAGTGATGGACGATGAGGGTCCTTAGCGATGTATGGTGAGGATCATAAGTGATGGATGGTGAGGATCATCAGTGAAGGACAGTGAGGGTCCTTAGTGATGGATGGTGAGGATCATCAGTGGTGGATTGTGAGGGTCGTTAGTAATGGATGGTGAGGAACATCAGTGATGGATGGGGAGGATCATCAGTGATGGACAGTGAGGATCATCAGTGTTGGTTGGTGATGATCATCAGTGATGGATGGTGAGGATCATCAGTGATGTATAGTGAGAATCGTCAGTGATGGTTGGTGAGGACCATCCGTGATGGATGGTGAGGATCATCAATGCTGGATGGTGAGGATCATCATTGATCGATGGTGAGGATCATTATTGAAGGACAGTGAGGGTCTTAAGCGATGAATGTTGAGGGTCATCAGTGATTGATGGTGAGGGTCCTAAGTGATGGATGGTGAGGGTCATCAGTGATGGACAGTGAGGATCATCAGTGATGGATGGGGAGGATCATCAGTGATGGACAGTGAGGATCATCAGCGATGGATGGTGAGGGTCCTTAGTGATGGATGATGAGGATCATCAGTGATGGATTGTGAGGGTCATCAATGATGGAATGTGAGGATCATCAGTGATGGATGGTGAGGATCATCAGTGAAGGACAGTGAGGGTCCTTAGTGATGGATGGTGAGGATCATCAGTGATTGATGGTGAGGGTCCTCATTGATGGTGAGGGTCCACAGTGTTGGATGGTGAGGATGATCAGTGATGAATGGTGACGGTCCTTAGTGTTGGATGGTGAGCATTATCAGTAATGGATAGTGAGAATCGTCAGTGATGGATGGTGACGGTCCTTAGTGCTGGATGGTGAGGATCATCAGTGATGGATGGTGAGAGTCCTTAGGGATGGATGGTGAGGATCATCAGTGTTGGATGGGGAGGATCATCAGTGATGGACAGTGCGGATCATCAGCGATGGACAGTGAGGATCCCTAGTGATGGATAGTGAGGATCATCAATGATGGATGGTGAGGATCATCAGTGATAGATGGTTAGGATCATCAGTGAAGGACAGTGAGGGTCATTAGTGATGGATGGTGAGGATCATCAGTGATTGATGGTGAGGGTCCTCATTGATGGTAAGGATCCTCAGTGATGGATGGTGAGGATCATCAGTGATGGACAGTGAGGATCATCAGCGATGGACGGTGAGGGTCCTTAGTGATGGATGGTGAGGATCATCAGCGATGGATAGTGAGAATCGTCAGTGATGGATGGTGACGGTCCTTAGTGCTGGGTGGTGAGGATCATCAGTGATGAATGGTGACGGTGCTTAGTGATGGACAGTGAGGATCATCAGTGATGGATAGTGAGAATCGTCAGTGATGGATGGTAAGAATCATCTGTGATGGATAGTAAGGATCATCAGTGATTGATGGTGAGGGCTCTTAGTGATGGATGGTGAGGATCATCAGTGATGGATGAGGAGCATGATCAGTGAAGGACAGTGAGGGTCCTTACAGATGGATGGTGAGGATCATCAGTGATGGATGGTGAGGATCATCAGTGATGCATAGTGAGAATCGTCAGTGATGGTTGGTGAGGACCATCCGTGATGGATGGGGAGGATCATCAGTGATGGACGGTGAGGTTCCTTAGTGATGGATGGTGTGGATCATCAGTGATGGACAGTGAGGGTCTTAAACGATGAATGGTGAGGGTCATCAGAGATGGACGATGAGGGTCCTTAGCGATGGATGCTGAGGATCATCAGTGATGGATGGTTAGGATCATCAGTGAAGGACAGTGAGGGTCCTTAGTGATGGATGGTGAGGATCATCAGTGGTGGATGGTGAGGGTCCTTAGTGGTGGATGGTGAGGATCATCAGTGATGGATGGTGAGGATCATCAGTGATGGACAGTGAGGATCATCAGCATGGACAGTTAGGGTCCTTAGTGATGGATGGTGAGGATCATCATTGATGGATTGAGAGGATCATCAGTGATGGATAGTGAGAATCGTCAGTGATGGATAGTGAGTGTCCTTAGTGATGGATGGTGAGGATCATCAGTGATGAATGGTGACGGTCCTTAGTGATGGATGGTGAGGATCATCAGTGATGGACGATGAGGGACCTTAGCGATGGATGGTGAGGATCATCAGTGATGGATGGTGAGGATCATCAGTGAACGACAGTGAGGGTCTTTAGTTATGGAAGGTAAGGATCATCAGTGATTGATGGTGAGGGTCCTCAGTGATAGATGGTGAGGATCATCAGTGATGGACAGTGAGGATCATCAGCGATGGACGATGAGGGTCCTCAGTGATGGATGGTGAGGATCATCAGTGAGGGATAGTGAGAATCGTCAGCGATGGATGGTGACGTTCCTTAGTGCTGGATGGTGAGGATCATCAGTGATGAATGGTGACGGTCCTTAGTGATGGACGGTGAGGATCATCAGTGATGGATAGTGAGAATCGTCAGTGATGGATGGTAAGAATCATCAGTGATGGATAGTGAGGATCATCAGTGATGGATGGTGAGGGCCCTTAGTGAATGGTTGGTGAGGATCATCAGTGATGGATTAGGAGGATCATCAGTGATGGACAGTGAGGATCATCATTGATGGACAGTGAGGGTCCTTGGTGATGGATGGTGAGGATCATCAGTGATGGATAGTGAGGATCATCACTGATGGATGATAAGCATCATGAGTATTGGATAGTGAGAATCATCGGTGATGGATATTGAGGATCATCAGTGATGGATGGAGAGGATCATCAGTGATGGATGGGGAGGATCATCAGTAATGGACAGTGAGGGTCCTTAGTGATGGATTGTGAGGATCATCTGTGATGGATGGTGAGGGTCCTTCGTGATGGATGGTGAGGATCATCAGTGATGGATGGGGTGGATCATCAGTGATGGACAGTGAGGATCATCAGCGATGGACAGTGAGGAATCTTAGTGATGGATGGTGAGGATCATCAGTGCTGGACGATGAGGGTCCTTACCGATGGATGGTGAGGATCATCAGTGATGGATGGTGAGGATCATCAGTGAAGGACAGTGAGGGTCCTTAGTGATGGATGGTGAGGATCATCAGTGGTGGATGGTGAGGGTGTTTAGTGATGGATGGTGAGGATCATCAGCGATGGATGGTGAGGATCATCAGTGATGGACAGTCAGGATCATCAGCGACGGACAGTGAGGGTCCTTAGTGATGGATGGTGAGGATCATCAGTGATGGATTGTGAGGATCATCAATGATGGATAGTGAGAATCGTCAGTGATGGATGGTAAGAATCATCAGTGATGGATAGTAAGGAACATCAGTGATGGATGGTGAGGGCCCTTAGTGATGGATGGTGAGGATCATCTGTGATGGATGGGGAGGATGATCAGTGAAGGACAGTGAGGGTCCTTAGACATGGATGGTGAGGATCATCAGGGAAGGATGGGGAGGATCATCAGTGAAGGACAGTGAGGGTCCTTATTGATGGATGGTGAGGATCATCAGTGATGGATGGGGAGTATCATCAGTAATCGACAGTGAGGGTCCTTAGTGATGGATGGTGAGGTTCATCAGTGATGGATGGTGAGAGTCCTTAGGGATGGATGGTGAGGATCATCAGTGTTGGATGGGGAGGATCATCAGTGATGGACAGTGCGGATCATCAGCGATGGACAGTGAGGGTCCCTAGTGATGGATAGTGAGAATCATCAATGATGGATGGTGAGGATCATCAGTGATGGATGGTTAGGATCATCAGTGAAGGACAGTGAGGGTCCTTAGTGATGGATGGTGAGGATCATCAGTGATTGATGGTGACGGTCCTCATTGATGGTGAGGATCCTCAGTGATGGATGGTGAGGGCCCTCAGTGACGGATGGTGAGGATCATCAGTGATGGATGGTGAGGATCATCAGTGATTGATGGTGAGGGTCCTCATTGATGGTGAGGGTCCTCAGTGGTGGATGGTGAGGATCATCAGTGATGGACAGTGAGGATCATCAGCGATGGACGGTGAGGGTCCTTAGTGATGGATGGTGAGCATCATCAGTAATGGAGAGTGAGAATCGTCAGCGATGGATGGTGACGGTTCTTAGTGCTGGATGGTGAGGATCATCAGTGATGAATGGTGACGGTCCTTAGTGATGGACGGTGAGGATCATCAGTGATGGATAGTGAGAATCGTCAGTGATGGATGGTAAGAATCATCAGTGATGGATAGTAAGGAACATCAGTGATGGATGGTGAGGGCCCTTAGTGATGGATGGTGAGGATCATCAGTGATGGATGGGTAGGATGATCAGTGAAGGACAGTGAGGGTCCTTAGACATGGATGGTGAGGATCATCAGGGAAGGATGGGGAGGATCATCAGTGAAGGACAGTGAGGGTCCTTATTGATGGATGGTGAGGATCATCAGTGATGGATGGGGAGTATCATCAGTAATCGACAGTGAGGGTCCTTAGTGATGGATGGTGAGGATCATCAGTGATAGATGGGGGGGGATCATTCGTGATGGACAGTGAGGATCATCAGTGATGGACAGTGATGGTCCTTAGTGATGGATGCTGAGGATCATCAGTGATGGATGGTGAGGATCATCAGTGATGGATGGTCAGAATCATCAGTATTGGATAGTGAGAATCATCGATAATGGATAGTGAGGATCATCAGTGATGGATGGTGAGGATCATCAATGAAGGACCGTGAGGATCCTTAGTGATGGATGGTGAGGATCATCAGTGATGGATGGGGAGGATCATCAGTAATGGACTGTGAGGGTCCTTAGTGATGGATGGTGAGGATCATCAGTGATGGATGGGGAGGATCATCAGTGATGGACAGTGAGGATCATCAGCGATGGACAGTGAGGATCATCAGTGATGGATGGTAAGCATCATGAGTATTGGATACTGAGAATCATCGGTGATGGATAGTGAGGATCATCAGTGATGGATGGTGAGGATCATCAGTGAAGGACAGTGAGGGTCCTTAGTGATGGATGGAGAGGATCATCGGTGATGGATTGGGAGGATCATCAGTAATGAACAGTGAGGGTCCTTAGTGATGGATGGTGAGGAACATCAGTGAAGGACAGTGAGGGTCCTTAGTGATGGATGGTAATGATCATCAGTGGTGGATGGTGAGGGCCCTTAGTGATGGATGGTGAGGATCATCAGTGATGGATGGGGAGGATCATCAGTGATGGACCGTGAGGATCATCAGCGATGGCCAGTGAGGGTCCTTAGTGATAGATGGTGAGGATCATCAGTGATGGATGGTGAGGATCATCAGTGATGGATGGTGAGGATCATCAGTGATGCATAGTGAGAATCGTCAGTGATGGTTGGTGAGGATCATCCGTGATGGATGGGGAGGGTCCTTAGTGAAGGATGGTGGGGATCATCAGTGATGGACAGTGAGGATCATCAGTGATGGATGGTGAGGATCATCAGTGATGTATGGTGAGGATCATCGGTGATGGATAGTGAGAATCGTCAGTGATGTATGGTGAGGGTCCTTAGTGATGGATGCTGAAGATCATCAGTGATGAATGGTGACGGTCCTTAGTGATGGACGGTGAGGATCATCAGTGATGGATAGTGAGGATCATCAGTGATAGATGGTGAGGGCCCTTAGTGATGGATGGTGAGGATCATCAGTGATGGATGAGGAGGATCATCAATGATGGACAGTGAGGATCATCAGTGATGGACATTGAGGGTAGTTGGTGATGGATGGTGAGGATCATCAATGATGGACAGTGAGGATCATCGGTGATGGACAGTGAGGGTCCTTAGTGATGGATGGTGAGTATCATCAGTGATGAATGGTGACGGTCCTTCGTGATGGACGGTGAGGATCATCAGTGATGGATAGTGAGAACGTCGGTGATGGATGGTAAGAATCATCACTGATGGATAGTGAGGATCATCAGTGATGGATGGTGAGGGCCCTTAGTGATGGATGGTGAGAATCATCAGTGATGGATGGGGAGGATCATCAGTGAAGGACAGTGAGGGTCCTTAGTGATGGATGGTGAGGATCATCAGTGATGGATGTTGAGGATCATCAGTGATGGATGGTGAGGGCCCTTAGTGATGGATGGTGAGGATCATCAGTGATGGACGAGGAGGATCATCAGTGATGGACAGTGAGGATAATCAGTGATGGACAGTGAGGGTCCTTGGTGATGGATGGTGAGGATCATAAGTGATGGATAGTGAGGATCATCTGTGATGGATGGTAAGCATCATGAGTATTGGATAGTGAGGATCATCAGTGATGGATGGTGAGGATCATCAGTGAAGGATGGTGAGGATCATCAGTGAAGGATGGTGAGGATCATCAGTGAAGGACAGTGAGGGTCCTTAGTGATGGATGGTGAGCATCATCAGTGCTGAATGTTGACGGTCCTTAGTGATGGACGGTGAGGATCATCAGTGATGGATGGTGAGGGCCCATAGTGATGGATGGTGAGGATCATCAGTGATGGATGAGGAGGATCATCAATGATGGACAGTGAGGATCATCAGTGATGGACATTGAGGGTTGTTGGTGATGGATGGTGAGGATCATCAGTGATGGATAGTGAGGATCATCAGTGATGGATGGTAAGCATCATGAGTATTGGATAGTGAGAATCATCGGTGATGGATAGTGAGGATCATCAGTGATGGATGGTGAGGATCATCAGTGATGGATAGTGAGAGTCGTGAGTGATGGATGGTAAGAATCATCAGTAATGGATAGTGAGGATCATCAGCGATGGATGGTGAGGGCCCTTAGTGATGGATGGTGAGGATCATCAGTGATGGATGAGGAGGATCATCAGTGATAGACAGTGAGGATCATCGGTGATGGACATTGAGGGTCCTTAGTGATGGATGGAGAGGATCATCGGTGATGGATTGGGAGGATCATCAGTAATGAACATTGAGGGTCCTTAGTGATGGATGGTGAGGAACATCAGTGAAGGACAGTGAGGGTCCTTAGTGATGGATGGTAATGATCATCAGTGGTGGATGGTGAGGGCCCTTAGTGATGGATGGTGAGGATCATCAGTGATGGATGGGGAGGATCATCAGTGATGGACCGTGAGGATCATCAGCGATGGACAGTGAGGGTCCTTAGTGATAGATGGTGAGGATCATCAGTGATGGATGGTGAGGATCATCAGTGATGGATGGTGAGGATCATCAGTGATGCATAGTGAGAATCGTCAGTGATGGTTGGTGAGGATCATCCGTGATGGATGGGGAGGGTCCTTAGTGAAGGATGGTGGGGATCATCAGTGATGGACAGTGAGGATCATCAGTGATGGATGGTGAGGATCATCAGTGATGTATGGTGAGGATCATCGGTGATGGATAGTGAGAATCGTCAGTGATGTATGGTGAGGGTCCTTAGTGATGGATGCTGAAGATCATCAGTGATGAATGGTGACGGTCCTTAGTGATGGACGGTGAGGATCATCAGTGATGGATAGTGAGGATCATCAGTGATAGATGGTGAGGGCCCTTAGTGATGGATGGTGAGGATCATCAGTGATGGATGAGGAGGATCATCAATGATGGACAGTGAGGATCATCAGTGATGGATATTGAGGGTAGTTGGTGATGGATGGTGAGGATCATCAATGATGGACAGTGAGGATCATCGGTGATGGACAGTGAGGGTCCTTAGTGATGGATGGTGAGTATCATCAGTGATGAATGGTGACGGTCCTTAGTGATGGACGGTGAGGATCATCAGTGATGGATAGTGAGAACGTCGGTGATGGATGGTAAGAATCATCACTGATGGATAGTGAGGATCATCAGTGATGGATGGTGAGGGCCCTTAGTGATGGATGGTGAGGATCATCAGTGATGGATGGGGAGGATCATCAGTGAAGGACAGTGAGGGTCCTTAGTGATGGATGGTGAGGATCATCAGTGATGGATGTTGAGGATCATCAGTGATGGATGGTGAGGGCACTTAGTGATGGATGGTGAGGATCATCAGTGATGGATGAGCAGGATCATCAGTGATGGACAGTGAGGATAATCAGTGATGGACAGTGAGGGTCCTTGGTGATGGATGGTGAGGATCATAAGTGATGGATAGTGAGGATCATCTGTGATGGATGGTAAGCATCATGAGTATTGGATAGTGAGGATCATCAGTGATGGATGGTGAGGATCATCAGTGAAGGATGGTGAGGATCATCAGTGAAGGATGGTGAGGATCATCAGTGAAGGACAGTGAGGGTCCTTAGTGATGGATGGTGAGCATCATCAGTGCTGAATGGTGACGGTCCTTAGTGATGGACGGTGAGGATCATCAGTGATGGATGGTGAGGATCATCAGTGATGGACATTGAGGGTTGTTGGTGATGGATGGTGAGGATCATCAGTGATGGATAGTGAGGATCATCAGTGATGGATAGTGAGGATCATCAGTGATGGATGGTAAGCATCATGAGTATTGGATAGTGAGAATCATCGGTGATGGATAGTGAGGATCATCAGTGATGGATGGTGAGGATCATCAGTGATGGATAGTGAGAGTCGTGAGTGATGGATGGTAAGAATCATCAGTAATGGATAGTGAGGATCATCTGTGATGGATGGTAAGCATCATGAGTATTGGATAGTGAGGATCATCAGTGATGGATGGTGAGGATCATCAGTGAAGGATGGTGAGGATCATCAGTGAAGGATGGTGAGGATCATCAGTGAAGGACAGTGAGGGTCCTTAGTGATGGATGGTGAGCATCATCAGTGCTGAATGGTGACGGTCCTTAGTGATGGACGGTGAGGATCATCAGTGATGGATGGTGAGGATCATCAGTGATGGACATTGAGGGTTGTTGGTGATGGATGGTGAGGATCATCAGTGATGGATAGTGAGGATCATCAGTGATGGATAGTGAGGATCATCAGTGATGGATGGTAAGCATCATGAGTATTGGATAGTGAGAATCATCGGTGATGGATAGTGAGGATCATCAGTGATGGATGGTGAGGATCATCAGTGATGGATAGTGAGAGTCGTGAGTGATGGATGGTAAGAATCATCAGTAATGGATAGTGAGGATCATCAGCGATGGATGGTGAGGGCCCTTAGTGATGGATGGTGAGGATCATCAGTGATGGATGAGGAGGATCATCAGTGATAGACAGTGAGGATCATCGGTGATGGACATTGAGGGTCGTTGGTGATGGATGGTGAGGATCATCAGTGATGGATAGTGAGGATCATCAGTGATGGATGGTAAGTATCATGAGTATTGGATAGTGAGAATCATCGGTGATGGATAGTGAGGATCATCAGTGATGGATGGTGAGGATCATCAGTGATGGATGGTGAGGGCCCTTAGTGACGGATGGTGAGGATCATCAGTGATGGATGGGGAGGATGATCAGTGAAGGACAGTGAGGGTCCTTAGTGATGGATGGTGAGGATCATCAATGATGGATGGGGAGGATCATCAGTGAAGGACAGTGAGGGTCCTTAGGGATGGATGGTGAGGATCATCAGTGATGGATGGGGAGGATCATCAGTAATGGACAGTGAGGGTCCTTAGTGATGGATGGTGAGGATCATCAGTGATTGTTCGTGAGGGCCCTTAGTGATGGATGGTGAGGATCATCAGTGATGGATGGTGAGGATCATCAGTAATGGACGATGAGGGTCTTTAGCGGTGGATGGTGAGGATCATCAGTGATGGATGGTGAGGATTATCAGTGAAGGACAGTGAGGGTCCTTAGTGATGGATGGTGAGAATCATCAGTAGTGGATGGTGAGGGTCCTTAGTGATGGATGGTGAGGATCATCAGTGATGGATGGTGAGCTTCATCAGTGATAGATGGGGGGGATCATTCGTGATGGACAGTGGGGATCATCAGTGATGGACAGTGAGGGTCCTTAGTGATGGAGGCTGAGGATCATCAGTGATGGATGGTGAGGATTATCAGTGATGGATGGTCAGAATCATCAGTATTGGATAGTGAGAATCATCGATGATGGATAGTGAGGATCATCAGTGATGGATGTTGAGGATCATCAATGAAGGACAGTGATGGATGGTGAGGATCATCAGTGATGGATGGGGAGGATCATCAGTAATGGACTGTGAGGTTCCTTAGTGATGGATGTTGAGGATCATCAGTGATGGATGGGGAGGATCATCAGTGATGGACAGTGAGGATCATCAGCGATGGACAGTGAGGATCATCAGCGATGGATGGTGAGGATCATCAATGATGGACAGTGAGAGTCCTTAGTGATGGATGGTGAGGATCATCAGTGATTGATGGTGAGGGTCTTTAGTGAAGGATGGTGAGTATCATCAGTGATGGACAGTGAGGATCATCAGTGATGGATGGTGAAGATCATCAGTGATGTATGGTGAGGATCATCGGTGATGGATAGTGATAATCGTCAGTGATGTATGGTGAGGGTACTTAGTGATGGATGGTGAGGATCATCAGTGATGAATGGTGACGGTCATTAGTGATGGACGGTGAGGATCATCAGTGATGGATAGTGAGAGTCGTGAGTGATGGATGGTAAGAATCATCAGTAATGGATAGTGAGTATCATCAGTGATGGATGGTGAGGGCCCTTAGTGATGGATGGTGAACATCATCAGTGATGGATGAGGAGGATCATCAGTGATGGACAGTGAGAATCATCAGTGATGGACATTGAGAGTCATTGGTGATGGATGGTGAGGATCATCAGTGATGGATAGTGAGGATCATCAGTGAAGGATGGTAAGCGTCATGAGTATTGGATAGTGAGAATCATCGGTGATGGATAGTGAGGATCATCAGTGATGGATGGTGAGGATCATCAATGAAGGACAGTGATGGATGGTGAGGATCATCAGTGATGGATGGGGAGGATCATCAGTAATGGACTGTGAGGTTCCTTAGTGATGGATGTTGAGGATCATCAGTGATGGATGGGGAGGATCATCAGTGATGGACAGTGAGGATCATCAGCGATGGACAGTGAGGATCATCAGCGATGGATGGTGAGGATCATCAATGATGGACAGTGAGAGTCCTTAGTGATGGATGGTGAGGATCATCAGTGATGGATGGTGAGGGCCCTTAGTGACGGATGGTGAGGATCATCAGTGATGGATGGGGAGGATGATCAGTGAAGGACAGTGAGGGTCCTTAGTGAATGATGGTGAGGATCATCAATGATGGATGGGGAGGATCATCAGTGAAGGACAGTGAGGGTCCTTAGGGATGGATGGTGAGGATCATCAGTGATGGATGGGGAGGATCATCAGTAATGGACAGTGAGGGTCCTTAGTGATGGATGGTGAGGATCATCAGTGATTGTTCGTGAGGGCCCTTAGTGATGGATGGTGAGGATCATCAGTGATGGATGGTGAGGATCATCAGTAATGGACGATGAGGGTCTTTAGCGGTGGATGGTGAGGATCATCAGTGATGGATGGTGAGGATTATCAGTGAAGGACAGTGAGGGTCCTTAGTGATGGATGGTGAGGATCATCAGTAGTGGATGGTGAGGGTCCTTAGTGATGGATGGTGAGGATCATCAGTGATGGATGGTGAGCATCATCAGTGATAGATGGAGGGGATCATTCGTGATGGACAGTGGGGATCATCAGTGATGGACAGTGAGGGTCCTTAGTGATGGAGGCTGAGGATCATCAGTGATGGATGGTGAGGATCATCAGTGATGGATGGTCAGAATCATCAGTATTGGATAGTGAGAATCATCGATGATGGATAGTGAGGATCATCAGTGATGGATGTTGAGGATCATCAATGAAGGACAGTGATGGATGGTGAGGATCATCAGTGATGGATGGGGAGGATCATCAGTAATGGACTGTGAGGTTCCTTAGTGATGGATGTTGAGGATCATCAGTGATGGATGGGGAGGATCATCAGTGATGGACAGTGAGGATCATCAGCGATGGACAGTGAGGATCATCAGCGATGGATGGTGAGGATCATCAATGATGGACAGTGAGAGTCCTTAGTGATGGATGGTGAGGATCATCAGTGATTGATGGTGAGGGTCTTTAGTGAAGGATGGTGAGTATCATCAGTGATGGACAGTGAGGATCATCAGTGATGGATGGTGAGGATCATCAGTGATGTATGGTGAGGATCATCGGTGATGGATAGTGATAATCGTCAGTGATGTATGGTGAGGGTACTTAGTGATGGATGGTGAGGATCATCAGTGATGAATGGTGACGGTCATTAGTGATGGACGGTGAGGATCATCAGTGATGGATAGTGAGAGTCGTGAGTGATGGATGGTAAGAATCATCAGTAATGGATAGTGAGTATCATCAGTGATGGATGGTGAGGGCCCTAAGTGATGGATGGTGAACATCATCAGTGATGGATGAGGAGGATCATCAGTGATGGACAGTGAGAATCATCAGTGATGGACATTGAGAGTCATTGGTGATGGATGGTGAGGATCATCAGTGATGGATAGTGAGGATCATCAGTGAAGGATGGTAAGCGTCATGAGTATTGGATAGTGAGAATCATCGGTGATGGATAGTGAGGATCATCAGTGATGGATGGTGAGGATCATCAATGAAGGACAGTGATGGATGGTGAGGATCATCAGTGATGGATGGGGAGGATCATCAGTAATGGACTGTGAGGTTCCTTAGTGATGGATGTTGAGGATCATCAGTGATGGATGGGGAGGATCATCAGTGATGGACAGTGAGGATCATCAGCGATGGACAGTGAGGATCATCAGCGATGGATGGTGAGGATCATCAATGATGGACAGTGAGAGTCCTTAGTGATGGATGGTGAGGATCATCAGTGATTGATGGTGAGGGTCTTTAGTGATGGATGGTGAGGATCATCAGTGATGGACAGTGAGGATCATCAGTGATGGATGGTGAGGATCATCAGTGATGTATGGTGAGGATCATCGGTGATGGATAGTGATAATCGTCAGTGATGTATGGTGAGGGTACTTAGTGATGGATGATGAGGATCATCAGTGATGAATGGTGACGGTCATTAGTGATGGACGGTGAGGATCATCAGTGATGGATAGTGAGAGTCGTGAGTGATGGATGGTAAGAATCATCAGTAATGGATAGTGAGTATCATCAGTGATGGATGGTGAGGGCCCTTAGTGATGGATGGTGAACATCATCAGTAATGGATGAGGAGGATCATCAGTGATGGACAGTGCGAATCATCAGTGATGGACATTGAGAGTCATTGGTGATGGATGGTGAGGATCATCAGTGATGGATAGTGAGGATCATCAGTGAAGGATGGTAAGCGTCATGAGTATTGGATAGTGAGAATCATCGGTGATGGATAGTGAGGATCATCAGTGATGGATGGTGAGGATCATCAGTGAAGGACAGTGAGGGTCCTTAGTGATGGATGGAGAGGATCATCGGTGATGGATTGGGAGGATCATCAGTAATGAACAGTGAAGGTCCTTAGTGATGGATGGTGAGGAACATCAGTGAAGGACAGTGAGGGTCCTTAGTGATGGATGGTAATGATCATCAGTGGTGGATGGTGAGGGCCCTTAGTGATGGATGGTGAGGATCATCAGTGATGGATGGGGAGGATCATCAGTGATGGACCGTGAGGATCATCAGCGATGGACAGTGAGGGTCCTTAGTGATAGATGGTGAGGATCATCAGTGATGGATGGTGAGGATCATCAGTGATGGATGGTGAGGATCATCAGTGATGCATAGTGAGAATCGTCAGTGATGGTTGGTGAGGATCATCCGTGATGGATGGGGAGGGTCCTTAGTGAAGGATGGTGGGGATCATCAGTGATGGACAGTGAGGATCATCAGTGATGGATGGTGAGGATCATCAGTGATGTATGGTGAGGATCATCGGTGATGGATAGTGAGAATCGTCAGTGATGTATGGTGAGGGTCCTTAGTGATGGATGCTGACGATCATCAGTGATGAATGGTGACGGTCCTTAGTGATGGACGGTGAGGATCATCAGTGATGGATAGTGAGGATCATCAGTGATAGATGGTGAGGGCCCTTAGTGATGGATGGTGAGGATCATCAGTGATGGATGAGGAGGATCATCAATGATGGACAGTGAGGATCATCAGTGATGGACATTGAGGGTAGTTGGTGATGGATGGTGAGGATCATCAATGATGGACAGTGAGGATCATCGGTGATGGACAGTGAGGGTCCTTAGTGATGGATGGTGAGTATCATCAGTGATGAATGGTGACGGTCCTTAGTGATGGACGGTGAGGATCATCAGTGATGGATAGTGAGAACGTCGGTGATGGATGGTAAGAATCATCACTGATGGATAGTGAGGATCATCAGTGATGGATGGTGAGGGCCCTTAGTGATGGATGGTGAGGATCATCAGTGATGGATGGGGAGGATCATCAGTGAAGGACAGTGAGGGTCCTTAGTGATGGATGGTGAGGATCATCAATGATGGATGGGAAGGATCATCAGTGAAGGACAGTGAGGGTCCTTAGTGATGGATGGTGAGGATCATCAGTGATGGATGTTGAGGATCATCAGTGATGGATGGTGAGGGCCCTTAGTGATGGATGGTGAGGATCATCAGTGATGGATGAGGAGGATCATCAGTGATGGACAGTGAGGATAATCAGTGATGGACAGTGAGGGTCCTTGGTGATGGATGGTGAGGATCATAAGTGATGGATAGTGAGGATCATCTGTGATGGATGGTAAGCATCATGAGTATTGGATAGTGAGGATCATCAGTGATGGATGGTGAGGATCATCAGTGAAGGATGGTGAGGATCATCAGTGAAGGACAGTGAGGGTCCTTAGTGATGGATGGTGAGCATCATCAGTGCTGAATGGTGACGGTCCTTAGTGATGGACGGTGAGGATCATCAGTGATGGATGGTGAGGGCCCATAGTGATGGATGGTGAGGATCATCAGTGATGGATGAGGAGGATCATCAATGATGGACAGTGAGGATCATCAGTGATGGACATTGAGGGTCGTTGGTGATGGATGGTGAGGATCATCAGTGATGGATAGTGAGGATCATCAGTGATGGATAGTGAGGATCATCAGTGATGGATGGTAAGCATCATGAGTATTGGATAGTGAGAATCATCGGTGATGGATAGTGAGGATCATCAGTGATGGATGGTGAGGATCATCAGTGATGGATAGTGAGAGTCGTGAGTGATGGATGGTAAGAATCATCAGTAATGGATAGTGAGGATCATCAGCGATGGATGGTGAGGGCCCTTAGTGATGGATGGTGAGGATCATCAGTGATGGATGAGGAGGATCATCAGTGATAGACAGTGAGGATCATCGGTGATGGACATTGAGGGTCGTTGGTGATGGATGGTGAGGATCATCAGTGATGGATAGTGAGGATCATCAGTGATGGATGGTAAGTATCATGAGTATTGGATAGTGAGAATCATCGGTGATGGATAGTGAGGATCATCAGTGATGGATGGTGAGGATCATCAGTGAAGGACAGTGAGGGTCCTTAGTGATGGATGGAGAGGATCATCGGTGATGGATGGGGAGGATCATCAGTAATGAACAGTGAGGGTCCTTAGTGATGGATGGTGAGGAACATCAGTGAAGGACAGTGAGGGTCCTTAGTGATGGATGGTAATGATCATCAGTGGTGGATGGTGAGGGCCCTTAGTGATGGATGGTGAGGATCATCAGTGATGGATAGAGAGGATCATCAGTGATGGACCGTGAGGATCATCAGCGATGGACAGTGAGGGTCCTTAGTGATAGATGGTGAGGATCATCAGTGATTGATGGTGAGGGTCCTTAGTGAAGGATGGTGGGGATCATCAGTGATGGACAGTGAGGATCATCAGTGATGGATGGTGAGGATCATCAGTGATGTATGGTGAGGATCATCGGTGATGGATAGTGAGAATCGTCAGTGATGTATGGTGAGGGTCCTTAGTGATGGATGCTGAAGATCATCAGTGATGAATGGTGACGGTCCTTAGTGATGGACGGTGAGGATCATCAGTGATGGACAGTGAGGATCATCAGTGGTGGATGGTGAGGATCATCAGTGATGTATGGTGAGGATCATCAGTGATGAATGGTGACGGTCCTTAGTGATGGACGGTGAGGATCATCAGTGATGGATGGTGAGGATCATCAGTGATGGATGAGGAGGATCATCAATGATGGACAGTGAGGATCATCAGTGATGGACATTGAGGGTAGTTGGTGATGGATGGTGAGGATCATCAATGATGGACAGTGAGGATCATCGGTGATGGACAGTGAGGGTCCTTAGTGATGGATGGTGAGTATCATCAGTGATGAATGGTTACGGTCCTTAGTGATGGACGGTGAGGATCATCAGTGATGGATAGTGAGAACGTCGGTGATGGATGGTAAGAATCATCACTGATGGATAGTGAGGATCATCAGTGATGGATGGTGAGGGCCCTTAGTGATGGATGGTGAGGATCATCAGTGATGGATGGGGAGGATCATCAGTGAAGGACAGTGAGGGTCCTTAGTGATGGATGGTGAGGATCATCAGTGAAGGACAGTGAGGGTCCTTAGTGATGGATGGTGAGGATCATCAGTGATGGATGGTGAGGATCATCAGTGATGGATGGTGAGGGGCCTTAGTGATGGATGGTGAGGATCATCAGTGATGGATGAGGAGGATCATCAGTGATGGACAGTGAGGATAATCAGTGATGGACAGTGAGGGTCCTTGGTGATGGATGGTGAGGATCATAAGTGATGGATAGTGAGGATCGTCTGTGATGGATGGTAAGCATCATGAGTATTGGATAGTGAGGATCATCAGTGATGGATGGTGAGGATCATCAGTGAAGGATGGTGAGGAACATCAGTGAAGGACAGTGAGGGTCCTTAGTGATGGATGGTGAGCATCATCAGTGCTGAATGGTGACGGTCCTTAGTGATGGACGGTGAGGATCATCAGTGATGGATGGTGAGGGCCCTTAGTGATGGATGGTGAGGATCATCAGTGATGGATGGGGAGGATCATCAGTGAAGGACAGTGAGGATCATCAGTGTTGGACATTGAGGGTCGTTGGTGATGGATGGTGAGGATCATCAGTGATGGATAGTGAGGATCATCAGTGATGGATGGTAAGCATCATGAGTATTGGTTAGTGAGAATCATCGGTGATGGATAGTGAGGATCATCAGTGATGGATGGTGAGCATCATCAGTGCTGAATGGTGACGGTCCTTAGTGATGGACGGTGAGGATCATCAGTGATGGATAGTGAGAATCGTCGGTGATGGATGGTAAGAATCATCAGTGATGGATAGTGAGTATCATCAGTGATGGATGGTGAGGGCCCTTCGTGACGGATGGTGAGGATCATCAGTGATGGATGGGGAAGATGATCAGTGAAGGACAGTGAGGGTCCTTAGTGATGGATGGTGAGGATCATCAATGATGGATGGGGAGGATCATCAGTGAAGGACAGTGACGGTCCTTAGTGATGGATGGTGAGGATCATCAGTGATGAATGGGGAGGATCATCAGTAATGGACAGTGAGGGTCCTTAGTGATGGATGGTGAGGATCATCAGTGATTGTTCGTGAGGGCCCTTAGTGATGGATAGTGAGGATCATCAGTGATGGATGGTGAGGATCATCAGTAATGGACGATGAGGGTCTTTAGCGGTGGATGGTGAGGATCATCAGTGATGGATGGTGAGGATTATCAGTGAAGGACAGTGAGGGTCCTTAGTGATGGATGGTGAGGATCATCAGTAGTGGATGGTGAGGGTCCTTAGTGATGGATGGTGAGGATCATCAGTGATGGATGGTGAGCATCATCAGTGATAGATGCGGGGGATCATTCGTGATGGACAGTGGGGATCATCAGTGATGGACAGTGAGGGTCCTTAGTGATGGAGGCTGAGGATTATCAGTGATGGATGGTGAGGATCATCAGTGATGGATGGTCAGAATCATCAGTATTGGATAGTGAGAATCATCGATGATGGATAGTGAGGATCATCAGTGATGGATGTTGAGGATCATCAATGAAGGACAGTGATGGATGGTGAGGATCATCAGTGATGGATGGGAAGGATCATCAGTAATGGACTGTGAGGTTCCTTAGTGATGGATGTTGAGGATCATCAGTGATGGATGGGGAGGATCATCAGTGATGGACAGTGAGGACCATCAGCGATGGACAGTGAGGATCATCAGCGATGGATGGTGAGGATCATCAATGATGGACAGTGAGAGTCCTTAGTGATGGATGGTGAGGATCATCAGTGATTGATGGTGAGGGTCTTTAGTGAAGGATGGTTAGGATCATCAGTGATGGACAGTGAGGATCATCAGTGATGGATGGTGAGGATCATCAGTGATGTATGGTGAGGATCATCGGTGATGGATAGTGATAATCGTCAGTGATGTATGGTGAGGGTACTTAGTGATGGATGGTGAGGATCATCAGTGATGAATGGTGACGGTCATTAGTGATGGACGGTGAGGATCATCAGTGATGGATAGTGAGAGTCGTGAGTGATGGATGGTAAGAATCATCAGTTATGGATAGTGAGTATCATCAGTGATGGATGGTGAGGGCCCTTAGTGATGGATGGTGAACATCATCAGTGATGGATGAGGAGGATCATCAGTGATGGACAGTGAGAATCATCAGTGATGGACATTGAGAGTCATTGGTGATGGATGGTGAGGATCATCAGTGATGGATAGTGAGGATCATCAGTGAAGGATGGAAAGCGTCTTGAGTATTGGATAGTTAGAATCATCGGTGATGGATAGTGAGGATCATCAGTGATGGATGGTGAGGATCATCAGTGAAGGACAGTGAGGGTCCTTAGTGACGGATGGAGAGGATCATCGGTGATGGATCGGGAGGATCATCAGTAATGAACAGTGAGGATCATCAGTGATGGATGGTGAGGATCATCAGTGATGGACTGTGAGGATCGTCAGCGATGGACAGTGAGGATCATCAGCGATGGATGGTGAGGATCATCAGTGATGGACAGTGAGGGTCCTTAGTGATGGATGGTGAGGATCATCAGTGATGGATAGTGAGAACGTCGGTGATGGATGGTAAGAATCATCACTGATGGATAGTGAGGATCATCAGTGATGGATGGTGAGGGCCCTTAGTGATGGATGGTGAGGATCATCAGTGATGGATGGGGAGGATCATCAGTGAGGGACAGTGAGGGTCCTTAGTGATGGATGGTGAGGATCATCAATGATGGATGGGTAGGATCATCAGTGAAGGACAGTGAGGGTCCTTAGTGATGGATGGTGAGGATCATCAGTGATGGATGTTGAGGATCATCAGTGATGGATGGTGAGGGCCATTAGTGATGGATGGTGAGGATCATCAGTGATGGATGAGGAGGATCATCAGTGATAGACAGTGAGGATCATCGGTGATGGACATTGAGGGTCGTTGGTGATGGATGGTGAGGATCATCAGTGATGGATAGTGAGGATCATCAGTGATGGATGGTAAGCATCATGAGTATTGGATACTGAGGATCATCAGTGATGGATGGTGAGGATCATCAGTGAAGGACAGTGAGGGTCCTTAGTGATGGATGGAGAGGATCATCGGTGATGGATTGGGAGGATCATCAGTAATGTACAGTGAAGGTCCTTAGAGATGGATGGTGAGGAACATCAGTGAAGGACAGTGAGGGTCCTTAGTGATGGATGGTAATGATCATCAGCGATGGACATTGAGGGTCGTTGGTGATAGATGGTGAGGATCATCAGTGATGGATGGTGAGGATCATCAGTGATGGATGGTGAGGATCATCAGTGATGCATAGTGAGAATCGTCAGTGATGGTTGGTGAGGATCATCCGTGATGGATGGGGAGGGTCCTTAGTGAAGGATGGTGGGAATCATCAGTGATGGACAGTGAGGATCATCAGTGATGGATGGTGAGGATCATCAGTGATGTATGGTGAGGATCATCGGTGATGGATAGTGAGAATCGTCAGTGATGTATGGTGAGGGTCCTTAGTGATGGATGCTGAAGATCATCAGTGATGAATGGTGACGGTCCTTAGTGATGGACGGTGAGGATCATCAGTGATGGATAGTGAGGATCATCAGTGATAGATGGTGAGGGCCCTTAGTGATGGATGGTGAGGATCATCAGTGATGGATGAGGAGGATCATCAATGATGGACAGTGAGGATCATCAGTGATGGACATTGAGGGTAGTTGGTGATGGATGGTGAGGATCATCAATGATGGACAGTGAGGATCATCGGTGATGGACAGTGAGGGTCCTTAGTGATGGATGGTGAGTATCATCAGTGATGAATGGTGACGGTCCTTAGTGATGGACGGTGAGGATCATCAGTGATGGATAGTGAGAACGTCGGTGATGGATGGTAAGAATCATCACTGATGGATAGTGAGGATCATCAGTGATGGATGGTGAGGGCCCTTAGTGATGGATGGTGAGGATCATCAGTGATGGATGGGGAGGATCATCAGTGAAGGACAGTGAGGGTCCTTAGTGATGGATGGTGAGGATCATCAATGATGGATGGGTAGGATCATCAGTGAAGGACAGTGAGGGTCCTTAGTGATGGATGGTGAGGATCATCAGTGATGGATGTTGAGGATCATCAGTGATGGATGGTGAGGGCCCTTAGTGATGGATGGTGAGGATCATCAGTGATGGATGAGGAGGATCATCAGTGATGGACAGTGAGGATAATCAGTGATGGACAGTGAGGGTCCTTGGTGATGGATGGTGAGGATCATAAGTGATGGATAGTGAGGATCATCTGTGATGGATGGTAAGCATCATGAGTATTGGATAGTGAGGATCATCAGTGATGGATGGTGAGGATCATCAGTGAAGGATGGTGAGGATCATCAGTGAAGGACAGTGAGGGTCCTTAGTGATGGATGGTGAGCATCATCAGTGCTGAATGGTGACGGTCCTTAGTGATGGACGGTGAGGATCATCAGTGATGGATGGTGAGGATCATCAGTGATGTATGGTGAGGATCATCGGTGATGGATAGTGAGAATCGTCAGTGATGTATGGTGAGGATCCTTAGTGATGGATGCTGAAGATCATCAGTGATGAATGCTAACGGTCCTTAGTGATGGACGGTGAGGATCATCAGTGATGGATAGTGAGAACGTCGGTGATGGATGGTAAGAATCATCACTGATGGATAGTGAGGATCATCAGTGATGGATGGTGAGGGCCCTTAGAGATGGATGGTGAGGATCATCAGTGATGGATGGGGAGGATCATCAGTGAAGGACAGTGAGGGTCCTTAGTGATGGATGGTGAGGATCATCAATGATGGATGGGTAGGATCATCATTGAAGGACAGTGAGGGTCCTTAGTGATGGATGGTGAGGATCATCAGTGATGGATGTTGAGGATCATCAGTGATGGATGGTGAGGGCCCTTAGTGATGGATGGTGAGGATCATCAGTGATGGATGAGGAGGATCATCAGTGAAGGACAGTGCGGATAATCAGTGATGGACAGTGAGGGTCCTTGGTGATGGATGGTGAGGATCATAAGTGATGGATAGTGAGGATCATGTGTGATGGATGGTAAGCATCATGAGTATTGGATAGTGAGGATCATCAGTGATGGATGGTGAGGATCATCAGTGATGGATGAGGAGGATCATCAATGATGGACAGTGAGGATCATCAGTGATGGACATTGAGGGTCGTTGGTGATGGATGGTGAGGATCATCAGTGATGGATAGTGAGGATAATCAGTGATGGACAGTGAGGATCATCAGTGATGGATGGTAAGCATCATGAGCATTGGATAGTGAGAATCATCGGTGATGGATAGTGAGGATCATCAGTGATGGATGGTGAGGATCATCAGTGATGGATAGTGAGAGTCGTGAGTGATGGATGGTAAGAATCATCAGTAATGGATAGTGAGGATCATCAACGATGGATGGTGAGGGCCCTTAGTGATGGATGGTGAGGATCATCAGTGATGGATGAGGAGGATCATCAGTGATGGACAGTGAGGATCATCAGTGATGGACATTGAGGGTCGTTGGTGATGGATGGTGAGGATCATCAGTGATGGATAGTGAGGATCATCAGTGATGGATGCTAAGTATCATGAGTATTGGATAGTGAGAATCATCGGTGATGGATAGTGAGGATCATCAGTGATGGACCGTGAGGATCATCAGCGATGGACAGTGAGGGTCCTTAGTGATAGATGGTGAGGATCATCAGTGATGGATGGTGAGGATCATCAGTGATGGATGGTGAGGATCATCAGTGATGCATAGTGAGAATCGTCAGTGATGGTTTGTGAGGATCATCCGTGATGGATGGGGAGAGTCCTTAGTGAAGGATGGTGGGGATCATCAGTGATGGACAGTGAGGATCATCAGTGATGGATGGTGAGGATCATCAGTGATGTATGGTGAGGATCATCGGTGATGGATAGTGAGAATCGTCAGTGATGTATGGTGAGGGTCCTTAGTGATGGATGCTGAAGATCATCAGTGATGAATGCTAACGGTCCTTAGTGATGGACGGTGAGGATCATCAGTGATGGATAGTGAGGATCATCAGTGATAGATGGTGAGGGCCCTTAGTGATGGATGGTGAGGATCATCAGTGATGGATGAGGAGGATCATCAATGATGGACAGTGAGGATCATCAGTGATTGACATTGAGGGTAGTTGGTGATGGATGGTGAGGATCATCAATGATGGACAGTGAGGATCATCGGTGATGGACAGTGAGGGTCCTTAGTGATGGATGGTGAGTATCATCAGTGATGAATGGTGACGGTCCTTAGTGATGGACGGTGAGGATCATCAGTGATGGATAGTGAGAACGTCGGTGATGGATGGTAAGAATCATCACTGATGGATAGTGAGGATCATCAGTGATGGATGGTGAGGGCCCTTAGTGATGGATGGTGAGGATCATCAGTGATGGATGGGGAGGATCATCAGTGAAGGACAGTGAGGGTCCTTAGTGATGGATGGTGAGGATCATCAATGATGGATGGGAAGGATCATCAGTGAAGGACAGTGAGGGTCCTTAGTGATGGATGGTGAGGATCATCAGTGATGGATGTTGAGGATCATCAGTGATGGATGGTGAGGGCCCTTAGTGATGGATGGTGAGGATCATCAGTGATGGATGAGGAGGATCATCAGTGATGGACAGTGAGGATAATCAGTGATGGACAGTGAGGGTCCTTGGTGATGGATGGTGAGGATCATAAGTGATGGATAGTGAGGATCATCTGTGATGGATGGTAAGCATCATGAGTATTGGATAGTGAGGATCATCAGTGATGGATGGTGAGGATCATCAATGAAGGATGGTGAGGATCATCAGAGAAGGACAGTGAGGGTCCTTAGTGATGGATGGTGAGCATCATCAGTGCTGAATGGTGACGGTCCTTAGTGATGGACGGTGAGGATCATCAGTGATGGATGGTGAGGATCATCAGTGATGTATGGTGAGGATCATCGGTGATGGATAGTGAGAATCGTCAGTGATGTATGGTGAGGGTCCTTAGTGATGGATGCGGAAGATCATCAGTGATGAATGCTAACGGTCCTTAGTGATGGACGGTGAGGATCATCAGTGATGGATAGTGAGAACGTCGGTGATGGATGGTAAGAATCATCACTGATGGTTAGTGAGGATCATCAGTGATGGATGGTGAGGGCCCTTAGTGATGGATGGTGAGGATCATCAGTGATGAATGGGGAGGATCATCAGTGAAGGACAGTGAGGGTCCTTAGTGATGGATGGTGAGGATCATCAATGATGGATGGGTAGGATCATCAGTGAAGGACAGTGAGGGTCCTTAGTGATGGATGGTGAGGATCATCAGTGATGGATGTTGAGGATCATCAGTGATGGATGGTGAGGGCCCTTAGTGATGGATGGTGAGGATCATCAGTGATGGATGAGGAGGATCATCAGAGATGGACAGTGAGGATAATCAGTGATGGACAGTGAGGGTCCTTGGTGATGGATGGTGAGGATCATAAGTGATGGATAGTGAGGATCATGTGTGATGGATGGTAAGCATCATGAGTATTGGATAGTGAGGATCATCAGTGATGGATGGTGAGGATCATCAGTGATGGATGAGGATGATCATCAATGATGGACAGTGAGGATCATCAGTGATGGATAGTGAGGATCATCAGTGATGGATAGTGAGGATCATCAGTGATGGATGGTAAGCATCATGAGTATTGGATAGTGAGAATCATCGGTGATGGATAGTGAGGATCATCAGTGATGGATGGTGAGGATCATCCGTGATGGATAGTGAGAGTCGTGAGTGATGGATGGTAAGAATCATCAGTAATGGATAGTGAGGATCATCAGCGATGGATGGTGAGGGCCCTTAGTGATGGATGGTGAGGATCATCAGTGATGGATGAGGAGGATCATCAGTGATAGACAGTGAGGATCATCGGTGATGGACATTGAGGGTCGTTGGTGATGGATGGTGAGGATCATCAGTGATGGATAGTGAGGATCATCAGTGATGGACCATGAGGATCATCAGCGATGGACAGTGAGGGTCCTTAGTGATAGATGGTGAGGATCATCAGTGATGGATGGTGAGGATCATCAGTGATGGATGGTGAGGATCATCAGTGATGCATAGTGAGAATCGTCAGTGATGGTTTGTGAGGATCATCCGTGATGGATGGGGAGGGTCCTTAGTGAAGGATGGTGGGGATCATCAGTGATGGACAGTGAGGATCATCAGTGATGGATGGTGAGGATCATCAGTGATGTATGGTGAGGATCATCGGTGATGGATAGTGAGAATCGTCAGTGATGTATGGTGAGGGTCCTTAGTGATGGATGCTGAAGATCATCAGTGATGAATGGTGACGGTCCTTAGTGATGGACGGTGAGGATCATCAGTGATGGATAGTGAGGATCATCAGTGATAGATGGTGAGGGCCCTTAGTGATGGATGGTGAGGATCATCAGTGATGGATGAGGAGGATCATCAATGATGGACAGTGAGGATAATCAGTGATGGACATTGAGGGTAGTTGGTGATGGATGGTGAGGATCATCAATGATGGACAGTGAGGATCATCGGTGATGGACAGTGAGGGTCCTTAGTGATGGATGGTGAGTATCATCAGTGATGGATGGTGAGGGCCCTTAGTGATGGATGGTGAGGATCATCAGTGATGGATGGGGAGGATCATCAGTGAAGGACGGTGAGGGTCCTTAGTGATGGATGGTGAGGATCATCAATGATGGATGGGAAGGATCATCAGTGAAGGACAGTGAGGGTCCTTAGTGATGGATGGTGAGGATCATCAGTGATGGATGTTGAGGATCATCAGTGATGGATGGTGAGGGCCCTTAGTGATGGATGGTGAGGATCATCAGTGATGGATGAGGAGGATCATCAGTGATGGACAGTGAGGATAATCAGTGATGGACAGTGAGGGTCCTTGGTGATGGATGGTGAGGATCATAAGTGATGGATAGTGAGGATCATCTGTGATGGATGGTAAGCATCATGAGTATTGGATAGTGAGGATCATCAGTGATGGATGGTGAGGATCATCAGTGAAGGATGGTGAGGATCATCAGTGAAGGACAGTGAGGGTCCTTAGTGATGGATGGTGAGCATCATCAGTGCTGAATGGTGACGGTCCTTAGTGATGGACGGTGAGGATCATCAGTGATGGATGGTGAGGATCATCAGTGATGTATGGTGAGGATCATCGGTGATGGATAGTGAGAATCGTCAGTGATGTATGGTGAGGGTCCTTAGTGATGGATGCTGAAGATCATCAGTGATGAATGCTAACGGTCCTTAGTGATGGACGGTGAGGATCATCAGTGATGGATAGTGAGAACGTCGGTGATGGATGGTAAGAATCATCACTGATGGATAGTGAGGATCATCAGTGATGGATGGTGAGGGCCCTTAGTGATGGATGGTGAGGATCATCAGTGATGGATGGGGAGGATCATCAGTGAAGGACAGTGAGGGTCCTTAGTGATGGATGGTGAGGATCATCAATGATGGATGGGTAGGATCATCAGTGAAGGACAGTGAGGGTCCTTAGTGATGGATGGTGAGGATCATCAGTGATGGATGTTGAGGATCATCAGTGATGGATGGTGAGGGCCCTTAGTGATGGATGGTGAGGATCATCAGTGATGGATGAGGAGGATCATCAGAGATGGACAGTGAGGATAATCAGTGATGGACAGTGAGGGTCCTTGGTGATGGATGGTGAGGATCATAAGTGATGGATAGTGAGGATCATCTGTGATGGATGGTAAGCATCATGAGTATTGGATAGTGAGGATCATCAGTGATGGATGGTGAGGATCATCAGTGATGGATGAGGAGGATCATCAATGATGGACAGTGAGGATCATCAGTGATGGACATTGAGGGTCGTTGGTGATGGATGGTGAGGATCATCAGTGATGGATAGTGAGGATCATCAGTGATGGATAGTGAGGATCATCAGTGATGGATGGTAAGCATCATGAGTATTGGATAGTGAGAATCATCGGTGATGGATAGTGAGGATCATCAGTGATGGATGGTGAGGATCATCCGTGATGGATAGTGAGAGTCGTGAGTGATGGATGGTAAGAATCATCAGTAATGGATAGTGAGGATCATCAGCGATGGATGGTGTGGGCCCTTAGTGATGGATGGTGAGGATCATCAGTGATGGATGAGGAGGATCATCAGTGATAGACAGTGAGGATCATCGGTGATGGACATTGAGGGTCGTTGGTGATGGATGGTGAGGATCATCAGTGATGGATAGTGAGGATCATCAGTGATGGACCGTGAGGATCATCAGCGATGGACAGTGAGGGTCTTTAGTGATAGATGGTGAGGATCATCAGTGATGGATGGTGAGGATCATCAGTGATGGATGGTGAGGATCATCAGTGATGCATAGAGAGATTCGTCAGTGATGGTTTGTGAGGATCATCCGTGATGGATGGGGAGGGTCCTTAGTGAAGGATGGTGGGGATCATCAGTGATGGACAGTGAGGATCATCAGTGATGGATGGTGAGGATCATCAGTGATGTATGGTGAGGATCATTGGTGATGGATAGTGAGAATCGTCAGTGATGTATGGTGAGAGTCCTTAGTGATGGATGCTGAAGATCATCAGTGATGAATGGTGACGGTCCTTAGTGATGGACGGTGAGGATCATCAGTGATGGATAGTGAGGATCATCAGTGATAGATGGTGAGGGCCCTTAGTGATGGATGGTGAGGATCATCAGTGATGGATGAGGAGGATCATCAGTGATGGACATTGAGGGTAGTTGGTGATGGATGGTGAGGATCATCAATGATGGACAGTGAGGATCATCGGTGATGGACAGTGAGGGTCCTTAGTGATGGATGGTGAGTATCATCAGTGATGAATGGTGACGGTCCTTAGTGATGGACGGTGAGGATCATCAGTGATGGATAGTGAGAACGTCGGTGATGGATGGTAAGAATCATCACTGATGGATAGTGAGGATCATCAGTGATGGATGGTGAGGGCCCTTAGTGATGGATGGTGAGGATCATCAGTGATGGATGGGGAGGATCATCAGTGAAGGACGGTGAGGGTCCTTAGTGATGGATGGTGAGGATCATCAATGATGGATGGGAAGGATCATCAGTGAAGGACAGTGAGGGTCCTTAGTGATGGATGGTGAGGATCATCAGTGATGGATATTGAGGATCATCAGTGATGGATGGTGAGGGCCCTTAGTGATGGATGGTGAGGATCATCAGTGATGGATGAGGAGGATCATCAGTGATGGACAGTGAGGATAATCAGTGATGGACAGTGAGGGTCCTTGGTGATGGATGGTGAGGATCATAAGTGATGGATAGTGAGGATCATCTGTGATGGATGGTAAGCATCATGAGTATTGGATAGTGAGGATCATCAGTGATGGATAGTGATGATCATCAGTGATGGATGGCGAGGATCATCAGTGAAGGACAGTGAGGGTCCTTAGTGATGAGTGGTGAGGATCATCAGTGATGGATGGTGAGGGTCCTTAGTGATGGATGGTGAGGATCATCAGTGATGGATGATGAGGATCATCAGTGATGGACATTGAGGGTAGTTGGTGATGGATGGTGAGGATCATCAATGATGGACAGTGAGGATCATCGGTGATGGACAGTGAGGGTCCTTAGTGATGGATGGTGAGTATCATCAGTGATGAATGGTGACGGTCCTTAGTGATGGACGGTGAGGATCATCAGTGATGGATAGTGAGAACGTCGGTGATGGATGGTAAGAATCATCACTGATGGATAGTGAGGATCATCAGTGATGGATGGTGAGGGCCCTTAGTGATGGATGGTGAAGATCATCAGTGATGGATGGGGAGGATCATCAGTGAAGGACGGTGAGGGTCCTTAGTGATGGATGGTGAGGATCATCAATGATGGATGGGAAGGATCATCAGTGAAGGACAGTGAGGGTCCTTAGTGATGGATGGTGAGGATCATCAGTGATGGATGGTGAGGATCATCAGTGATGGATGGTGAGGGCCCTTAGTGATGGATGGTGAGGATCATCAGTGATGGATGAGGAGGATCATCAGTGATGGACATTGAGGATCATCAGTGATTGACAGTGAGGGTCCTTGGTGATGGATGGTGAGGATCATCAGTGATGGATAGTGAGGATCATCTGTGATGGATGGTAAGCATCATGAGTATTGGATAGTGAGGATCATCAGTGATGGATGGTGAGGATCATCAGTGAAGGATGGTGAGGATCATCAGTGAAGGACAGTGAGGGTCCTTAGTGATGGATGGTGAGCATCATCAGTGCTGAATGGTGACGGTCCTTAGTGATGGACGGTGAGGATCATCAGTGATGGATGGTGAGGGCCCATAGTGATGGATGGTGAGGATCATCAGTGATGGATGAGGAGGATCATCAGTGATGGACATTGAGGATCATCAGTGATTGACAGTGAGGGTCCTTGGTGATGGATGGTGAGGATCATCGGTGATGGATAGTGAGGATCATCAGTGATGGATGGTGAGGATCATCAGTGATGGATGGTAAGCATCATGAGTATTGGATAGTGAGAATCATCGGTGATGGATAGTGAGGATCATCAGTGATGGATGGTGAGGATCATCAGTGATGGATAGTGAGAGTCGTGAGTGATGGATGGTGAGAATCATCAGTGATGGATAGTGAGGATCATCAGTGATGGATGGTGAGGGCCCGTATTGATGGATGGTGAGGATCATCAGAGATGGATGAGGAGGATCATCAGTGATAGACAGTGAGGATCATCGGTGATGGACATTGAGGGTCGTTGGTGATGGATGGTGAGGATCATCAGTGATGGATAGTGAGGATCATTAGTGATGGATGGTAAGCATCATGAGTATTGGATAGTGAGAATCATCGGTGATGGATAGTGAGGATCATCAGTGATGGATGGTGAGGATCATCAGTGAAGGACAGTGAGGGTCCTTAGTGATGGATGGAGAGGATCATCGGTGATGGATGGGGAGGATCATCAGTAATGAACAGTGAGGGTCCTTAGTGATGGATGGTGAGTATCATCAGTGAAGGACAGTGAGGGTCCTTAGTGATGGATGGTGATGATCATCAGTGGTGGATGGTGAGGGCCCTTAGTGATGGATGGTGAGGATCATCAGTGATGGATAGAGAGGATCATCAGTGATGGACCGTGAGGATCATCAGCGATGGACAGTGAGGGTCCTTAGTGATAGATGGTGAGGATCATCAGTGATTGATGGTGAGGGTCCTTAGTGAAGGATGGTGGGGATCATCAGTGATGGACAGTGAGGATCATCAGTGATGGATGGTGAGGATCATCAGTGATGGATGGTGAGGATCATCGGTGATGGATAGTGAGTATCGTCAGTGATGTATGGTGAGGGTCCTTAGTGATGGATGCTGAAGATCATCAGTGATGAATGGTGACGGTCCTTAGTGATGGACGGTGAGGATCATCAGTGATGGACAGTGAGGATCATCAGTGGTGGATGGTGAGGATCATCAGTGATGTATGGTGAGGATCATCGGTGATGGATAGTGAGAATCGTCAGTGATGTATGGTGAGGGTCCTTAGTGATGGATGCTGAAGATCATCAGTGATGAATGGTGACGGTCCTTAGTGATGGACGGTGAGGATCATCAGTGATGGATGGTGAGGATCATCAGTGATGGATGAGGAGGATCATCAATGATGGACAGTGAGGATCATCAGTGATGGACATTGAGGGTAGTTGGCGATGGATGGTGAGGATCATCAATGATGGACAGTGAGGATCATCGGTGATGGACAGTGAGGGTCCTTAGTGATGGATGGTGAGTATCATCAGTGATGAATGGTTACGGTCCTTAGTGATGGACGGTGAGGATCATCAGTGATGGATAGTGAGAACGTCGGTGATGGATGGTAAGAATCATCACTGATGGATAGTGAGGATCATCAGTGATGGATGGTGAGGGCCCTTAGTGATGGATGGTGAGGATCATCAGTGATGGATGGGGAGGATCATCAGTGAAGGACAGTGAGGGTCCTTAGTGATGGATGGTGAGGATCATCAGTGAAGGACAGTGAGGGTCCTTAGTGATGGATGGTGAGGATCATCAGTGATGGATGGTGAGGATCATCAGTGGTGGATGGTGAGGGCCCTTAGTGATGGATGGTGAGGATCATCAGTGATGGATAGAGAGGATCATCAGTGATGGACCGTGAGGATCATCAGCGATGGACAGTGAGGGTCCTTAGTGATAGATGGTGAGGATCATCAGTGATTGATGGTGAGGGTCCTTAGTGAAGGATGGTGGGGATCATCAGTGATGGACAGTGAGGATCATCAGTGATGGATGGTGAGGATCATCAGTGATGTATGGTGAGGATCATCGGTGATGGATAGTGAGAATCGTCAGTGATGTATGGTGAGGGTCCTTAGTGATGGATGCTGAAGATCATCAGTGATGAATGGTGACGGTCCTTAGTGATGGACGGTGAGGATCATCAGTGATGGACAGTGAGGATCATCAGTGATGGATGGTGAGGATCATCAGTGATGGATGGTGAGGATCATCGGTGATGGATGGTGAGAATCGTCAGTGATGTATGGTGAGGGTCCTTAGTGATGGATGCTGAAGATCATCAGTGATGAATGGTGACGGTCCTTAGTGATGGACGGTGAGGATCATCAGTGATGGATGGTGAGGATCATCAGTGATGGATGAGGAGGATCATCAGTGATGGACAGTGAGGATCATCAGTGATGGACATTGAGGGTAGTTGGCGATGGATGGTGAGGATCATCAATGATGGACAGTGAGGATCATCGGTGATGGACAGTGAGGGTCCTTAGTGATGGATGGTGAGTATCATCAGTGATGAATGGTTACGGTCCTTAGTGATGGACGGTGAGGATCATCAGTGATGGATAGTGAGAACGTCGGTGATGGATGGTAAGAATCATCACTGATGGATAGTGAGGATCATCAGTGATGGATGGTGAGGGCCCTTAGTGATGGATGGTGAGGATCATCAGTGATGGATGGGGAGGATCATCAGTGAAGGACAGTGAGGGTCCTTAGTGATGGATGGTGAGGATCATCAGTGAAGGACAGTGAGGGTCCTTAGTGATGGATGGTGAGGATCATCAGTGATGGATGGTGAGGATCATCAGTGATGGATGGTGAGTGCCCTTAGTGATGGATGGTGAGGATCATCAGTGATGGATGAGGAGGATCATCAGTGATGGACATTGAGAGTCATTGGTGATGGATGGTGAGGATCATCAGTGATGGATAGTGAGGATCATCAGTGAAGGATGGTAAGCGTCATGAGTATTGGATAGTGAGAATCATCGGTGATGGATAGTGAGGATCATCAGTGATGGATGGTGAGGATTATCAGTGATGGATGGTGAGGGCCCTTAGTGATGGATGGTGAGGATCATCAGTGATGGATGGGGAGGATGATCAGTGAAGGACAGTGAGGGTCCTTAGTGATGGATGGTGAGGATCATCAATGATGGATGGGGAGGATCATCAGTGAAGGACAGTGAGGGTCCTTAGTGATGGATGTGAGGATCATCAGTGATGGATGGGGAGGATCATCAGTAATGTACAGTGAGGGCCCTTAGTGATGGATGGTGAGGATCATCAGTGATGGATGGTGAGGATCATCAGTAATGGACGATGAGGGTCTTTAGCGGTGGATGGTGAGGATCATCAGTGATGGATGGTGAGGATTATCAGTGAAGGACAGTGAGGGTCCTTAGTGATGGATGGTGAGGATCATCAGTAGTGGATGGTGAGGGTCCTTAGTGATGGATGGTGAGGATCATCAGTGATGGATGGTGAGCATCATCAGTGATAGATGGGGGGGATCATTCGTGATGGACAGTGGGGATCATCAGTGATGGACAGTGAGGGTCCGTAGTGATGGATGCTGAGGATCATCAGTGATGGGTGGTGAGGATCATCAGTGATGGATGGTCAGAATCATCAGTATTGGATAGTGAGAATCATCGATGATGGATAGTGAGGATCATCAGTGATGGATGTTGAGGATCATCAATGAAGGACAGTGATAGATGGTGAGGATCATCAGTGATGGATGGGGAGGATCATCAGTAATGGACTGTGAGGTTCCTTAGTGATGGATGTTGAGGATCATCAGTGATGGATGGGGAGGATCATCAGTGATGGACAGTGAGGATCATCAGCGATGGACAGTGAGGATCATCAGCGATGGATGGTGAGGATCATCAATGATGGACAGTGAGAGTCCTTAGTGATGGATGGTGAGGATCATCAGTGATTGATGGTGAGGGTCTTTAGTGAAGGATGGTGAGGATCATCAGTGATGGACAGTGAGGATCATCAGTGATGGATGGTGAGGATCATCAGTAATGTATGGTGAGGATCATCGGTGATGGATAGTGATAATCGTCAGTGATGTATGGTGAGGGTACTTAGTGATGGATGGTGAGGATCATCAGTGATGAATGGTGACGGTCATTATTGATGGACGGTGAGGATCATCAGTGATGGATAGTGAGAGTCGTGAGTGATGGATGGTAAGAATCATCAGTGATGGATAGTGAGGATCATCAGTGATGGATGGTGAGGGCCCTTAGTGATGGATGGTGAGGATCATCAGTGATGGATGAGGAGGATCATCAGTGATGGACAGTGAGGATCATCAGTGATGGACATTGAGGGTCATTGGTGATGGATGGTGAGGATCATCAGTGATGGATAGTGAGGATCATCAGTGATGGATGGTAAGCATCATGAGTATTGGATAGTGAGAATCATCGGTGATGGATAGTGAGGATCATCAGTGATGGATGGTGAGGATCATCAGTGAAGGACAGTGAGGGTCCTTAGTGATGGATGGAGAGGATCATCAGTGATGGATTGGGAGGATCATCAGTAATGAACAGTGAAGGTCCTTAGTGATGGATGGTGAGGAACATCAGTGAAGGACAGTGAGGGTCCTTAGTGATGGATGGTGAGGATCATCAGTGATGGATGGGGAGGATCATCAGTGATGGACCGTGAGGATCATCAGCGATGGACAGTGAGGGTCCTTAGTGATAGATGGTGAGGATCATCAGTGATGGATGGTGAGGATCATCAGTGATGGATGGTGAGGATCATCAGTGATGCATAGTGAGAATCGTCAGTGATGGTTGGTGAGGATCATCCGTGATGGATGGGATGGGTCCTTAGTGAAGGATGGTGGTGATCATCAGTGATGGACAGTGAGGATCATCAGTGATGGATGGTGAGGATCATCAGTGATGTATGGTGAGGATCATCGGTGATGGATAGTGAGAATCGTCAGTGATGTATGGTGAGGGTCCTTAGTGATGGATGCTGAAGATCATCAGTGATGAATGCTAACGGTCCTTAGTGATGGACGGTGAGGATCATCAGTGATGGATAGTGAGGATCATCAGTGATAGATGGTGAGGGCCCTTAGTGATGGATGGTGAGGATCATCAGTGATGGATGAGGAGGATCATCAATGATGGACAGTGAGGATCATCAGTGATGGACATTGAGGGTAGTTGGTGATGGATGGTGAGGATCATCAATGATGGACAGTGAGGATCATCGGTGATGGACAGTGAGGGTCCTTAGTGATGGATGGTGAGTATCATCAGTGATGAATGGTGACGGTCCTTAGAGATGGACGGTGAGGATCATCAGTGATGGATAGTGAGAACGTCGGTGATGGATGGTAAGAATCATCACTGATGGATAGTGAGGATCATCAGTGATGGATGGTGAGGGCCCTTAGTGATGGATGGTGAGGATCATCAGTGATGGATGGGGAGGATCATCAGTGAAGGACAGTGAGGGTCCTTAGTGATGGATGGTGAGGATCATCAATGATGGATGGGTAGGATCATCAGAGAAGGACAGTGAGGGTCCTTAGTGATGGATGGTGAGGATCATCAGTGATGGATGTTGAGGATCATCAGTGATGGATGGTGAGGGCCCCTAGTGATGGATGGTGAGGATCATCAGTGATGGATGAGGAGGATCATCAGTGATGGACAGTGAGGATAATCAGTGATGGACAGTGAGGGTCCTTGGTGATGGATGGTGAGGATCATAAGTGATGGATAGTGAGGATCATCTGTGATGGATAGTAAGCATCATGAGTATTGGATAGTGAGGATCATCAGTGATGGATGGTGAGGATCATCAGTGAAGGATGGTGAGGATCATCAGTGAAGGACAGTGAGGGTCCTTAGTGATGGATGGTGAGCATCATCAGTGCTGAATGGTGACGGTACTTAGTGATGGACGGTGAGGATCATCAGTGATGGATGGTGAGGGCCCATAGTGATGGATGGTGAGGATCATCAGTGATGGATGAGGAGGATCATCAATGATGGACAGTGAGGATCATCAGTGATGGACATTGAGGGTCGTTGGTGATGGATGGTGAGGATCATCAGTGATGGATAGTGAGGATCATCAGTGATGGATAGTGAGGATCATCAGTGATGGATGGTAAGCATCATGAGTATTGGATAGTGAGAATCATCGGTGATGGATAGTGAGGATCATCAGTGATGGATGGTGAGGATCATCAGTGATGGATAGTGAGAGTCGTGAGTGATGGATGGTAAGAATCATCAGTGATGGATAGTGAGGATCATCAGTGATGGATGGTGAGGGCCCTTAGTGATGGATGGTGAGGATCATCAGTGATGGATGAGGAGGATCATCAGTGATTGACAGTGAGGATCATCGGTGATGGAGATTGAGGGTCGTTGGTGATGGATGGTGAGGATCATCAGTGATGGATAGTGAGGATCATCAGTGATGGATGGTAAGTATCATGAGTATTGGATAGTGAGAATCATCGGTGATGGATAGTGAGGATCATCAGTGATGGATGGTGAGGATCATCAGTGAAGGACAGTGAGGGTCCTTAGTGATGGATGGTGAGGATCATCAGTGATGGATGGGGAGGATCATCAGTAATGAACAGTGAGGGTCCTTAGTGATGGATGGTGAGGATCATCAGTGATGGACAGTGAGGGTCCTTAGTGATGGATTGTAATGATCATCAATGGTGGATGGTGAGGGCCCTTAGTGATGGATGGTGAGGATCATCAGTGATGGATAGAGAGGATCATCAGTGATGGACCGTGAGGATCATCAGCGATGGACAGTGAGGGTCCTTAGTGATAGATGGTGAGGATCATCAGTGATTGATGGTGAGGGTCCTTAGTGAAGGATGGTGGGGATCATCAGTGATGGACAGTGAGGATCATCAGTGATGGATGGTGAGGATCATCAGTGATGGATGGTGAGGATCATCGGTGATGGATAGTGAGAATCGTCAGTGATGTATGGTGAGGGTCCTTAGTGATGGATGCTGAAGATCATCAGTGATGAATGGTGACGGTCCTTAGTGATGGACGGTGAGGATCATCAGTGATGGACAGTGAGGATCATCAGTGGTGGATGGTGAGGATCATCAGTGATGTATGGTGAGGATCATCGGTGATGGATAGTGAGAATCGTCAGTGATGTATGGTGAGGGTCCTTAGTGATGGATGCTGAAGATCATCAGTGATGAATGGTGACGGTCCTTAGTGATGGACGGTGAGGATCATCAGTGATGGATGGTGAGGATCATCAGTGATGGATGAGGAGGATCATCAATGATGGACTGTGAGGATCATCAGTGATGGACATTGAGGGTAGTTGGTGATGGATGGTGAGGATCATCAATGATGGACAGTGAGGATCATCGGTGATGGACAGTGAGGGTCCTTAGTGATGGATGGTGAGTATCATCAGTGATGAATGGTTACGGTCCTTAGTGATGGACGGTGAGGATCATCAGTGATGGATAGTGAGAACGTCGGTGATGGATGGTAAGAATCATCACTGATGGATAGTGAGGATCATCAGTGATGGATGGCGAGGGCCCTTAGTGATGGATGGTGAGGATCATCAGTGATGGATGAGGAGGATCATCAGTGATGGACAGTGAGGATAATCAGTGATGGACAGTGAGGGTCCTTGGTGATGGATGGTGAGGATCATAAGTGATGGATAGTGAGGATCATCTGTGATGGATGGTAAGCATCATGAGTATTGGATAGTGAGGATCATCAGTGATGGATGGTGAGGATCATCAGTGAAGGATGGTGAGGATCATCAGTGAAGGACAGTGAGGGTCCTTAGTGATGGATGGTGAGCATCATCAGTGCTGAATGGTGACGGTCCTTAGTGATGGACGGTGAGGATCATCAGTGATGGATGGTGAGGGCCCTTAGTGATGGATGGTGAGGATCATCAGTGATGGATGAGGAGGATCATCAATGATGGACAGTGAGGATCATCAGTGTTGGACATTGAGGGTCGTTGGTGATGGATGGTGAGGATCATCAGTGATGGATAGTGAGGATCATCAGTGATGGATGGTAAGCATCATGAGTATTGGTTAGTGAGAATCATCGGTGATGGATAGTGAGGATCATCAGTGATGGATGGTGAGCATCATCAGTGCTGAATGGTGACGGTCCTTAGTGATGGACGGTGAGGATCATCAGTGATGGATAGTGAGAATCGTCGGTGATGGATGGTAAGAATCATCAGTGATGGATAGTGAGTATCATCAGTGATGGATGGTGAGGGCCCTTAGTGACGGATGGTGAGGATCATCAGTGATGGATGGGGAGGATCATCAGTGAAGGACAGTGAGGGTCCTTAGTGATGGATGGTGAGGATCATCAGTGATGGATGGGGAGGATCATCAGTGAAGGACAGTGAGGGTCCTTAGTGATGGATGGTGAGGATCATCAGTGATGGATGGGGAGGATCATCAGTAATGGACAGTGAGGGCCTTAGTGATGGATGGTGAGGATCATCAGTGATTGTTCGTGAGGGCCCTTAGTGATGGATGGTGAGGATCATCAGTGATGGATGGTGAGGATCATCAGTAATGGACGATGAGGGTCTTTAGCGGTGGATGGTGAGGATAATCAGTGATGGATGGTGAGGATTATCAGTGAAGGACAGTGAGGGTCCTTAGTGATGGATGGTGAGGATCATCAGTGATGGATGGTGAGGGTCCTTAGTGATGGATGGTGAGGATCATCAGTGATGGATGGTGAGCATCATCAGTGATGGATGGGGGGGATCATTCGTGATGGACAGTGAGGATCATCAGTGATGGACTGTGAGGGTCCTTAGTGATGGATGGTGAGGATCATCAGTGATGGATGGTGAGGATCATCAGTGATGGATGGTCAGAATCATCAGTATTGGATAGTGAGAATCATCGATGATGGATAGTGAGGATCATCAGTGATGGATGTTGAGGATCATCAATGAAGGACAGTGATGGATGGTGAGGATCATCAGTGATGGATGGGGAGGATCATCAGTAATGGACTGTGAGGTTCCTTAGTGATGGATGTTGAGGATCATCAGTGATGGATGGGGAGGATCATCAGTGATGGACAGTGAGGATCATCAGCGATGGACAGTGAGGATCATCAGTGATGGATGGTGAGGATAATCAGTGATGGACAGTGAGGGACCTTAGTGATGGATGGTGAGGATCATCAGTGATTGATGGTGAGGGTCTTTAGTGAAGGATGGTGAGGATCATCAGTGATGGACAGTGAGGATCATCATTGATGGATAGTGAGGATCATCAGTGATGTATGGTGAGGATCATCGGTGATGGATAGTGATAATCGTCAGTGATGTATGGTGAGGGTACTTAGTGATGGATGGTGAGGATCATCAGTGATGAATGGTGACGGTCATTAGTGATGGACGGTGAGGATCATCAGTGATGGATAGTGAGAGTCGTGAGTGATGGATGGTAAGAATCATCAGTGATGGATAGTGAGGATCATCAGTGATGGATGGTGAGGGCCCTTAGTGATGGATGGTGAGGATCATCAGTGATGGATGAGGAGGATCATCAGTGATGGACATTGACGATCGTCAGTGATTGACAGTGAGGGTCCTTGGTGATGGATGGTGAGGATCATCAGTGATGGATAGTGAGGATCATCAGTGAAGGATGGTAAGCGTCATGAGTATTGGATAGTGAGAATCATCGGTGATGGATAGTGAGGATCATCAGTGATGGATGGTGAGGATCATCAGTGAAGGACAGTGAGGGTCCTTAGTGACGGATGGAGAGGATCATCGGTGATGGATGGGGAGGATCATCAGTAATGAACAGTGAGGGTCCTTAGTGATGGATGCTGTGGAACATCAGTGAAGGACAGTGAGGGTCCTTAGTGATGGATGGTAATGATCATCAGTGGTGGATGGTGAGGGCCCATAGTAATGGATGGTGTGGATCATCAGTGATGGATGGGGAGGATCATCAGTGATGGACAGTGAGGATCATCAGCGATGGACAGTGAGGGTCCTTAGTGATAGATGGTGAGGATCATCAGTGATGGATGGTGAGGATCATCAGTGATGGACAGTGAGGATCATCAGCGATGGACAGTGAGGATCATCAGTGATGGATGGTGAGGATCATCAGTGATGGACAGTGAGGGTCCTTAGTGATGGATGGTGAGGATCATCAGTGATGGATGGTGAGGGTCCTTAGTGAAGGATGGTGGGGATCATCAATGATGGACAGTGAGGATCATCAGTGATGGATGGTGAGGATTATCAGTGATGTATGGTGAGGATCATTGGTGATGGATAGTGAGAATCGTCAGTGATGTATGGTGAGGGTCCTTAGTGATGGATGGTGAAGGTCATCAGGGATGAATGGTGACTGTTCTTAGTGATGGACGGTGAGGATCATCAGTGATGGATAGTGAGAGTCGTGAGTGATGGATGGTAAGAATCATCAGTGATGGATAGTGAGGATCATCAGTGATGGATGGTGAGGGCCCTTAGTGATGGATGGTGAGGATCATCAGTGATGGATGAGGAGGATCATCAGTGATGGACATTGAGGATCATCAGTGATGGATATTGAGGGTCGTTGGTGATGGATGGTGAGGATCATCAGTGATGGATAGTGAGGATCATCAGTGATGGATGGTAAGCATCATGAGAATTGGGTAGTGAGAATCATCGGTGATGGATAGTGAGGATCATCAGTGATGGATGGTGAGGATCATCAGTGAAGGACAGTGAGGGTCCTTAGTGATGGATGGTGAGTATTATCAGTGATGAATGGTGACGGTCCTTAGTGATGGACGGTGAGGATCATCAGTGATGGATAGTGAGAATCGTCGGTGATGGATGGTACGAATCATCAGTGATGGATAGTGAGGATCATCAGTGATGGATGGTGAGGGCCCTTAGTGATGGATGGTGAGGATCATCAGTGATGGATGGGGAGGATCATCAGTGATGGACAGTGAGGATCATCAGCGATGGACAGTGAGGATCATCAGCGATGGAGAGTGAGGGTCCTCATTGATGGATGGTGAGGATCATCAGTGATGGATAGTGAGGATCATCAGATATGCATAGTGAGAATCGTCAGTGATGGTTGGTGAGGAACATCCGTGATGGATGGGGAGGATCATCCGTGATGGACAATGAGGGTCCTTAGTGTTGGATGGTGAGGATCATCAGTGATGGATATTGAGGGTCGTTGGTGATGGATGGTGAGGATCATCAGTGATGGATGGTGAGGATCATCAGTGATGGACAGTGAGGATCATCAGCTATGGACAGTGAGGATCATCAGCGATGGATGGTGAGGATCATCAGTGATGGACAGTGAGGGTCCTTAGTGATGGATGGTGAGGATCATCAGTGATTGATGGTGAGGGTCCTTAGTGAAGGATGGTGGGGATCATCAATGATGGACAGTGAGGATCATCAGTGATGGATGGTGAGGATTATCAGTGATGTATGGTGAGGATCATTGGTGATGGATAGTGAGAATCGTCAGTGATGTATGGTGAGGGTCCTTAGTGATGGATGGTGAAGGTCATCAGTGATGAATGGTGACAGTCCTTAGTAATGGACGGTGAGGATCATCAGTGATGGATAGTGAGAGTCGTGAGTGATGGATGGTAAGAATCATCAGTGATGGATAGTGAGGATCATCAGTGATAGATGGTGAGGGCCCTTAGTGATGGATGGTGAGGATCATCAGTGATGGATGAGGAGGATCATCAATGATGGACAGTGAGGATCATCAGTGATGGACATTGAGGGTCGTTGGTGATGGATGGTGAGGATCATCAGTGATGGATAGTGAGGATCATCAGTGATGAATCGTAAGCATCATGAGAATTGGTTAGTGAGAATCATCGGT
This sequence comes from Mobula hypostoma, assembly GCF_963921235.1. Classification (NCBI taxonomy): domain Eukaryota; kingdom Metazoa; phylum Chordata; class Chondrichthyes; order Myliobatiformes; family Myliobatidae; genus Mobula; species Mobula hypostoma. Next base: position 68,521,652 of record NC_086107.1, on the reverse strand, counting down.
GATGGATAGTGAGGATCATCAGTGATGGATGGTGAGGATCATCAGTGAAGGACAGTGAGGGTCCTTAGTGATGGATGGTGAGTATCATCAGTGATGAATGGTGACGGTCCTTAGTGATGGACGGTGAGGATCATCAGCGATGGATAGTGAGAATCGTCGGTGATGGATGGTAAGAATCATCAGTGATGGATAGTGAGGATCATCAGTGATGGATGGTGAGGGCCCTTAGTGATGGATGGGGAGGATCATCAGTGAAGGACAGTGAGGGTCCTTAGTGATGGATGGTGAGGATCATCAATGATGGATGGGGAGGATCATCAGTGAAGGACAGTGAGGGTCCTTAGTGATGGATGGTGAGGATCATCAGTGATGGATGGTGAGGATCATCAGTGATGGACGATGAGGGTCCTTAGCGATGGATGGTGAGGATCATCAGTGATGGATGGTGAGGATCATCAGTGAAGGACAGTGAGGGTCCTTAGTGATGGATGGTGAGGATCATCAGTGGTGGATGGTGAGGATCATCAGTGAAGGATGGGGAGGATCATCAGTGATGGACAGTGAGGATCATCAGCGATGGACAGTGAGGATCATCAGCGATGGAGAGTGAGGGTCCTCAGTGATGGATGGTGAGGATCATCAGTGATGGATGGTGAGGATCATCAGATATGCATAGTGAGAATCGTCAGTGATGGTTGGTGAGGAACATCCGTGATGGATGGGGAGGATCATCCGTGATGGACAATGAGGGTCCTTAGTGTTGGATGGTGAGGATCATCAGTGATGGATGTTGAGGGTCCTTAGTGATGGATGGTGAGGATCATCAGTGATGGATGGTTAGGATCATCAGTGATGGATGGGGAGGATCATCAGTGAAGGACAGTGAGGATCAGCAGCGATGGACAGTGAGGATCCTTAGTGAAGGATGGTGAGAATCATCAGTGATGGATAGTGAGAATCGTCAGTGATGGATGGTAAGAATCTTCAGTGATGGATAGTGAGGATGATCAGTGATGGATGGTGAGGGCTCTTAGTGATGGATGGTGAGGATCATCAGTGATGGATGGGGAGGATCATCAGTGATGGACAATGAGGATCATCAGTGATGGACAGTGAGGGTCCTTAGTGATGGATGGTGATGATCATCACTGATGGACGGTGAACATCATCAGTGATGGATAGTGAGAATCGTCAGTGATGGATAGTGATGATCATCAATGATGGATGGTGAGAGTCCTTAGTTATGGACGTTGTGGGTCCTTAGTGGTGGACGATGAGGGTCCTTAGCAATGGATGGTGAGGATTATCAGGTATGGATGGTGATGATCATCAGTGATGGACGGTGAGGGTCCTTAGGGATGCATGGTGAGGATCATCAGTGATGGACGGTGAGGTTCCTTAGTGATGGATGGTGTGTATCATCAGTGATGGACAGAGAGGGTCTTAAGCGATGAATGGTGAGGGTCATCAGTGATGGATGGTGAGGGTCCTAAGTGATGGATGGTGAGGGTCATCAGTGATGGACAGTGAGGATCATCAGTGATGGATGGGGAGGATCATCAGTGATGGACAGTGAGGATCATCAGCGATGGATAGTGAGGGTCCTTAGTGATGGATGGTGAGGATCATCAGTGATGGATGGTGAGGATCATCAGTGATGGATGGGGAGGATCATCAGTGATGGATGGGGAGAATCATCAGTGATGGACAGTGAGGATCATCAGTGATGGACAGTGAGGGTCCTTAGTGATGGATGGTGAGGATCATCAGTGATGGATGGTGAGGATCATCAGTGATGGATGGGGAGGATCATCAGTGATGGATGGTGAGAATCATCAGTGATGGACAGTGAGGATCATCAGTGATGGACAGTGAGGGTCCTTAGTGATGGATGGTGAGGATCATCAGTGATGGATGGTGAGGATCATCAGTGATGGATGGTGAGGATCATCAGGGATGGATAGTGAGAATCGTCAGTGATGGATGGTGAGGGTCCTTAGTGATGTATGGTGACGATCATCAGTGATGAATGGTGACGGTCTTTAGTGATGGACGGTGAGGATCATCAGTGATGGATAGTGAGAGTCGTGAGTGATGGATGGTAAGAATCATCAGTGATGGATAGTGAGGATCATCAGTGATAGATGGTGAGGGCCCTTAGTGATGGATGGTGAGGATCATCAGTGATGGATGAGGAGGATCATCAATGATGGACAGTGAGGATCATCAGTGATGGACATTGAGGGTCGTTGGTGATGGATGGTGAGGATCATCAGTGATGGATAGTGAGGATCATCAGTGATGGATGGTAAGCATCATGAGAATTGGTTAGTGAGAATCATCGGTGATGGATAGTGAGGATCATCAGTGATGGATGGTGAGGATCATCAGTGAAGGACAGTGAGGGTCCTTAGTGATGGATGGTGAGGATCATCAGTGATGGATTGGGAGGATCATCAGTAATGAACAGTGAAGGTCCTTAGTGATGGATGGTGAGGATCATCAGTGATGGACAGTGAGGGTCCTTAGTGATGGATGGTGAGGATCATCAGTGATGGATGGGGAGGATCATCAGTGATGGACAGTGAGGATCATCAGCGATGGACAGTGAGGGTCCTTAGTGATGGATGGTGAGGATCATCAGTGATGGATGGTGAGGATCATCAGTGATGGATGGTGAGGATCATCAGTGATGCATAGTGAGAATCGTCAGTGATGGATGGTGAGGATCATCCGTGATGGATGGGATGGGTCCTTAGTGAAGGATGGTGGTGATCATCAGTGATGGACAGTGAGTATCATCAGTGATGGATGGTGAGGATCATCATATATGGATGGTGAGGATCATCGGTGATGGATGGTGAGAATCGTCAGTGATGTATGGTGAGGGTCCTTAGTGAAAGATGGTGAGGATCATCAGTGATGAATGAGGAGGGTCATCAGTGATGGATGGTGAGGATCATCAGTGATGGATAGTGAGGATCATCAGTGATGGATGGTGAGGGCCCTTAGTGATGGATGGTGAGGATCATCAGTGATGGATGAGGAGGATCATCAGTGATGGACATTGAGGATCATCAGTGATTGACAGTGAGGGTCCTTGGTGATGGATGGTGAGGATCATCAGTGATGGACAGTGAGGATCATCAGTGATGGACAGTGAGGGTCCTTAGTGATGGATGGTGAGTATCATCAGTGATGAATGGTGACGGTCCTTAGTGATGGACGGTGAGGATCATCAGCGATGGATAGTGAGAATCGTCGGTGATGGATGGTAAGAATCATCAGTGATGGATAGTGAGGATCATCAGTGATGGATGGTGAGGGCCCTTAGTGATGGATGGTGAGGATCATCAGTGATGGATGGGGAGGATCATCAGTGAAGGACATTGAGGGTCCTTAGTGATGGATGGTGAGGATCATCAGTGATGGATGGTGAGGATCATCAGTGAAGGACAGTGAGGGTCCTTAGTGATGGATGGTGAGGATCATCAGTGATGGATGGTGAGGATCATCAGTGATGGACGGTGAGGGTCCTTAGTGAAAGATGGTGAGGATCATCAGTGATGGATGAGGAGGATCATCAGTGATGGACATTGAGGATCATCAGTGATTGACAGTGAGGGTCCTTGGTGATGGATGGTGAGAATCATCAGTGATGGATAGTGAGGATCATCAGTGATGGATGGTGAGAATCATTAGTGATGGATAGTGAGGATCATCAGTGATGGATGGTGAGGATCATCAGTGATGGATGGTGAGGATCATCAGTGAAGGACAGTGAGGGTCCTTAGTGATGGATGGTGAGGATCATCTGTAATGAATGGTGAGGGTACTTAGTGATGGATGGTGAGGATCATCAGTGATGGATGGTGAGGGCCCATAGTGATGGATGGTGAGGATCATCAGTGATGGATGAGGAGGATCATCAGTGATGGACATTGAGGATCATCAGTGATTGACAGTGAGGGTCCTTGGTGATGGATGGTGAGGATCATCAGTGATGGATAGTGAGGATCATTAGTGATGGATGGTGAGGATCATCAGTGATGGATGGTAAGAATCATTAGTATTGGATAGTGAGAATCATCAGTGATGGATAGTGAGGATCATCAGTGATGGATGGCGAGGATCATCAGTGATGGATAGTGAGAGTCGTGAGTGATGGATGGTAAGAATCATCAGTGATGGATAGTGAGGATCATCAGTGATGGATGGTGAGGGCCCTTAGTGATGGATGGTGAGGATCATCAGTGATGGATGAGGAGGATCATCAGTGATGGACAGTGAAGATCATCAGTGATGGACATTGTGGGTCGTTGGTGATGGATGGTGAGGATCATCAGTGATGGATAGTGAGGATCATTTGTGATGGATGGTAAGCATCATGAGTATTGGATAGTGAGAATCATCGGTGATGGATAGTGAGGATCATCAGTGATGGATGGTGAGGATCATCAGTGAAGGACAGTGAGGGTCCTTAGTGATGGATGGAGAGGATCATCAGTGATGGATGGGGAGGATCATCAGTAATGAACAGTGAGGGTCCTTAGTGATGGATGGTGAGTATCATCAGTGAAGGACAGTGAGGGTCCTTAGTGATGGATGGTAATGATCATCAGTGGTGGATGGTGAGGGCCCTTAGTGATGGATGGTGAGGATCATCAGTGATGGATGGGGAGGATCATCAGTGATGGACAGTGAGGATCATCAGCGATGGACAGTGAGGGTCCTTAGTGATGGATGGTGAGGATCATCAGTGATGGATGGTGAGGGTCCTTAGTGATGGATGGTGAGGATCATCAGTGATGGACAGTGAGGATCATCAGTGATGGATGGTGAGGATCATCAGTGATGGATGGTGAGGATCATCAGTGATGGATAGTGAGAATCGTCAGTGATGTATGGTGAGGGTCCTTAGTGATGGATGGTGAGGATCATCAGTGATGAATGGTGACGGTCCTTAGTGATGGATGGTGAGGATCATCAGTGATGGACAGTGAGGATCATCAGTGATGGATGGTGAGGATCATCAGTGATGGATGGTGAGGATCATCGGTGATGGATGGTGAGAATCGTCAGTGATGTATGGTGAGGGTCCTTAGTGAAAGATGGTGAGGATCATCAGTGATGAATGGTGACGGTCCTTAGTGATGGACGGTGAGGATCATCAGTGATGGATGGTGAGGATCATCAGTGATGGATGAGGAGGATCATCAGTGACGGATGGTGAGGATCATCAGTGAAGGACAGTGAGGGTCCTTCGTGATGGATGGTGAGGATCATCAGTGATGGACAGTGAGGATCATCAGTGATGGACAGTGAGGGTCCTTAGTGATGGATGGTGAGGATCATCAGTGATGAATGGTGACGGTCCTTAGTGATGGACGGTGAGGATCATCAGTGATGGATAGTGAGAGTCGTCAGTGATGGATGGTAAGAATCATCAGTGATGGATAGTGAGGATCATCAGTGATGGATGGTGAGGGCCCTTAGTGATGGATGGTGAGGATCATCAGTGATGGATGAGGAGGATCATCAGTGATGGACATTGAGGATCATCAGTGATTGACAGTGAGGGTCCTTGGTGATGGATGGTGAGGATCATCAGTGATGGATAGTGAGGATCATCAGTGATGGATGGTAAGCATCATGAGTATTGGATAGTGAGGATCATCAGTGATGGATGGTGAGGATCATCAGTGATGGATGGGGAGGATCATCAGTGAAGGACAGTGAGGGTCCTTAGTGATGGATGGTGAGGATCATCAGTGCTGAATGGTGATGGTCCTTAGTGATGGATGGTGAGGATCATCAGTGATGGATGGTGAGGGTCCTTAGTGATGGATGGTGAGGATCATCAGTGATGGATGGGGAGGATCATCAGTGATGGACAGTGAGGATCATCAGTGATGGACAGTGAGGGTCCTTAGCGATGGATGGTGAGGATCATCAGTGATGGATGGTGAGGATCATCATTGATGGATGGTAAGCATCATGAGTATTGGATAGTGAGAATCATCGGTGATGGATAGTGAGGATCATCAGTGATGGATGGTGAGGATCATCAGTGATGAATGGTGACGGTCCTTAGTGATGGACGGTGAGGATCATCAGTGATGGATAGTGAGAATCGTCAGTGATGGATGGTAAGAATCATCAGTGATGGATAGTGAGGATCATCAGTGATGGATGGTGAGGGCCCTTAGTGATGGATGGTGAGGATCATCAGTGATGGATGGGGAGGATCATCAGTGATGGACAGTGAGGGTCCTTAGTGATGGATGGTGAGGATCATCAGTGATGGATGGGGAGGATCATCAGTGATGGACAGTGAGGGTCCTTAGTGATGGATGGTGAGGATCATCAGTGATGGATGGGGAGGATCATCAGTGATGGACAGTGAGGGTCCTTAGTGATGGATGGTGAGGATCATCAGTGATGGACAGTGAGGGTCCTTAGTGATGGATGGTGAGGATCATCAGTGATGGATGGTGAGGATCATCAGTGATGGACGATGAGGGTCCTTAGCGATGGATGGTGAGGATCATCAGTGATGGATGGTGAGGATCATCAGTGAAGGACAGTGAGGGTCCTTAGTGATGGATGGTGAGGATCATCAGTGATGGATGGTGAGGGTCCTTAGTGATGGATGGTGAGGATCATCAGTGATGGATGGTGAGGATCATCAGTGATGGATGGTGAGGATCATCAGTGATGGACAGTGAGGATCATCAGTGATGGATGGTGAGGGCCCTTAGTCATGGATGGTGAGGATCATCAGTGATGGATGGTGAGGATCATTAGTGATGGATGGTCAGAATCATCAGTATTGGATAGTGAGAATCATCGATGATGGATAGTGAGGATCATCAGTGATGGATGGTGAGGATCATCAGTGAAAGACAGTGATGGATGGTGAGGATCATCAGTGATGGATGGGGAGGATCATCAGTAATGGACAGTGAGGGTCCTTAGTGATGGATGGTGAGGATCATCAGTGATGGATGGGGAGGATCATCAGTGATGGACAGTGAGGATCATCAGCGATGGACAGTGAGGATCATCAGCGATGGATGGTGAGGATCATCAGTGATGGACAGTGAGGGTCCTTAGTGATGGATGGTGAGGATCATCAGTGATGGATGGTGAGGGTCCTTAGTGATGGATGGTGAGGATCATCAGTGATGGACAGTGAGGATCATCAGTGATGGATGGTGAGGATCATCAGTGATGTATGGTGAGGATCATCGGTGATGGATAGTGAGAATCGTCAGTGATGTATGGTGAGGGTCCTTAGTGATGGATGGTGAGGATCATCAGTGATGAATGGTGACGGTCCTTAGTGATGGACGGTGAGGATCATCAGTGATGGATAGTGAGAGTCGTGAGTGATGGATGGTAAGAATCATCAGTGATGGATAGTGAGGATCATCAGTGATGGATGGTGAGGGCCCTTAGTGATGGATGGTGAGGATCATCAGTGATGGATGAGGAGGATCATCAGTGATGGACAGTGAGGATCATCAGTGATGGACAGTGACGGTCATTGGGGATGGATGGTGAGGATCATCAGTGATGGATAGTGAGGATCATCAGTGATGGATGGTAAGCATCATGAGTATTGGATAGTGAGAATCATCGGTGATGGATAGTGAGGATCATCAGTGATGGATGGTGAGGATCATCAGTGAAGGACAGTGAGGGTCCTTAGTGATGGATGGAGAGGATCATCAGTGATGGATGGGGAGGATCATCAGTAATGAACAGTGAGGGTCCTTAGTGATGGATGGTGAGTATCATCAGTGAAGGACAGTGAGGGTCCTTAGTGATGGATGGTAATGATCATCAGTGGTGGATGGTGAGGGCCCATAGTGATGGATGGTGAGGATCATCAGTGATGGATGGGGAGGATCATCAGTGATGGACAGTGAGGATCATCAGCGATGGACAGTGAGGGTCCTTAGTGATGGATGGTGAGGATCATCAGTGATGGATGGTGAGGATCATCAGTGATGGATAGTGAGGATCATCAGTGATGGATGGTGAGGATCATCAGTGATGGATGGTGAGGATCATCAGTGATGGACAGTGAGGGTCCTTAGTGATGGATGGTGAGGATCATCAGTGATGGATGGTGAGGGTCCTTAGTGATGGATGGTGAGGATCATCAGTGATGGACAGTGAGGATCATCAGTGATGGATGGTGAGGATCATCAGTGATGGATGGTGAGGATCATCAGTGATGGATAGTGAGAATCGTCAGTGATGGATGGTGAGGGTCCTTAGTGATGGATGGTGAGGATCATCAGTGATGAATGGTGACGGTCCTTAGTGATGGACGGTGAGGATCATCAGTGATGGATAGTGAGAGTCGTCAGTGATGGATGGTAAGAATCATCAGTGATGGATAGTGAGGATCATCAGTGATGGATGGTGAGGGCCCTTAGTGATGGATGGTGAGGATCATCAGTGATGGATGAGGAGGATCATCAGTGATGGACATTGAGGATCATCAGTGATTGACAGTGAGGGTCCTTGGTGATGGATGGTGAGGATCATCAGTGATGGATAGTGAGGATCATCAGTGATGGATGGTAAGCATCATGAGTATTGGATAGTGAGAATCATCGGTGATGGATAGTGAGGATCATCAGTGATGGATGGTGAGGATCATCAGTGAAGGACAGTGAGGGTCCTTAGTGATGGATGGTGAGGATCATCAGTGATGAATGGTGACGGTCCTTAGTGATGGACGGTGAGGATCATCAGTGATGGATAGTGAGAATCATCAGTGATGGATGGTGAGGATCATCAGTGATGGATGGTGAGGATCATCAGTGATGGATGGTGAGGGCCCTTAGTGATGGATGGTGAGGATCATCAGTGATGGATGGTGAGGATCATCAGTGATGGACAGTGAGGATCATCAGTGATGGACAGTGAGGATCATCAGCGATGGACAGTGAGGGTCCTTAGTGATGGATGGTGAGGATCATCAGTGATGGATGGTGAGGATCATCAGTGATGGATAGTGAGGATCATCAGTGATGGATGGTGAGGATCATCAGTGATGGATGGGGAGGATCATCAGTGATGGACAGTGAGGGTCCTTAGTGATGGATGGTGAGGATCATCAGTGATGGATGGTGAGGGTCCTTAGTGATGGATGGTGAGGATCATCAGTGATGGATGGTGAGGATCATCAGTGATGGACAGTGAGGATCATCAGTGATGGACAGTGAGGATCATCAGTGATGGATGGTGAGGATCATCAGTGATGGACAGTGAGGGTCCTTAGTGATGGATGGTGAGGATCATCTGTAATGGATGGTGAGGGTCCTTAGTGATGGATGGTGAGGATCATCAGTGATGGACAGTGAGGATCATCAGTGATGGATGGTGAATATCATCAGTGATGTGTGGTGAGGATCATCGCTGATGGATAGTGAGAATCGTCAGTGATGTATGGTGAGGGTCCTTAGTGATGGATGGTGAGGATCATCAGTGATGAATGGTGACGGTCCTTAGTGATGGACGGTGAGGATCATCAGTGATGGATAGTGAGAGTCGTGAGTGATGGATGGTAAGAATCATCAGTGATGGATAGTGAGGATCATCAGTGATGGATGGTGAGGGCCCTTAGTGATGGATGGTGAGGATCATCAGTGATGGATGAGGAGGATCATCAGTGATGGACAGTGAGGATCATCAGTGATGGACATTGAGGGTCGTTGGTGATGGATGGTGAGGATCATCAGTGATGGATAGTGAGGATCATCAGTGATGGATGGTAAGCATCATGAGAATTGGTTAGTGAGAATCATCGGTGATGGATAGTGAGGATCATCAGTGATGGATGGTGAGGATCATCAGTGAAGGACAGTGAGGGTCCTTAGTGATGGATGGTGAGTATCATCAGTGATGAATGGTGACGGTCCTTAGTGATGGACGGTGAGGATCATCAGTGATGGATAGTGAGAATCGTCGGTGATGGATGGTAAGAATCATCAGTGATGGATAGTGAGGATCATCAGTGATGGATGGTGAGAGTCCTTAGTGATGGATGGTGAGGATCATCAGTGAAGGACAGTGAGGGTCCTTAGTGATGGATGGTGAGGATCATCAGTGATGGATGGGGAGGATCATCAGTGAAGGACAGTGAGGGTCCTTAGTGATGGATGGTGAGGATCATCAGTGATGGATGGTGAGGATCATCAGTGATGGACGATGAGGGTCCTTAGCGATGGATGGTGAGGATCATCAGTGATGGATGGTGAGGATCATCAGTGAAGGACAGTGAGGGTCCTTAGTGATGGATGGTGAGGATCATCAGTGATGGATGGTGAGGATCATCAGTGATGGATGGGGAGGATCATCAGTGATGGACAGTGAGGATCATCAGCGATGGACAGTGAGGATCATCAGCGATGGAGAGTGAGGGTCCTCAGTGATGGATGGTGAGGATCATCAGTGATGGATGGTGAGGATCATCAGTGATGCATAGTGAGAATCGTCAGTGATGGTTGGTGAGGATCATCCGTGATGGATGGGGAGGATCATCAGTGATGGACAATGAGTGTCCTTAGTGTTCGATGGTGAGCATCATCAGTGATGGATGTTGAGGGTCCTTGGTGATGGATGGTGAGGATCATCAGTGATGGATGGTTAGGATCATCAGTGATGGATGGGGAGGATCATCAGTGAAGGACAGTGAGGATCATCAGCGATGCACAGTGAGGGTCCTTAGTGATGGATGGTGAGAATCATCAGTGATGGATAGTTAGAATCGTCAGTGATGGATGGTAAGAATCTTCAGTGATGGATAGTGAGGATGATCAGTGATGGATGGTGAGGGCTCTTAGTGATGGATGGTGAGGATTATCAGTGATGGATGGGGAGGATCATCAGTGATGGACAGTGAGGATCATCAATGATGGACAGTGAGGGTCCTTAGTGATGGAAGGTGATGATCATCAGTGATGGACAGTGAGGATCATCAGTGATGGATAGTGAGAATCGTCAGTGATGGATAGTAAGGATCATCAATGATGGATGGTGAGGGTCCTTAGTTATGGACGTTGAGGGTCCTTAGTGGTGGACGATGAGGGTCCTTAGCAATGGATGGTGAGGATTATCAGGTATGGATGGTGATGATCATCAGTGATGGATGGTGAGGGTCCTTAGGGATGCATGGTGAGGATCATCAGTGATGGACTGTGAGGTTCCTTAGTGATGGATGGTGTGGATCATCAGTGATGGACAGTGAAGGTCTTAAGTGATGAATGGTGAGGGTCATCAGTGATGGATGGAGAGGGTCCTAGGTGATGGATGGTGAGGGTCATCAGTGATGGACAGTCAGGATCATCAGTGATGGATGGGGAGGATAATCAGTGATGGACAGTGAGGATCATCAGCGTTGGATGATGTGGGTCCATAGTGATGGATGGTGAGAATCATCAGTGATGGATGGTGAGGATCATCAGTGATGGATGGTGAGGATCATCAGTGATGGATGGGGAGGATCATCAGTGATGGACAGTGAGGATCATCAGTGATTGACAGTGAGGGTCCTTGGTGATGGATGGTGAGGATCATCAGTGATGGATAGTGAGGATCATCAGTGATGGATGGTGAGGATCATCAGTGATGGATGGGGAGGATCATCAGTGATGGACAGTGAGGATCATCAGTGATGGACAGTGAGGGTCCTTAGTGATGGATGGTGAGGATCATCAGTGATGGATGGTGAGGATCATCAGTGATGGATGGTGAGGATCATCAGTGATGGATAGTGAGAATCGTCAGTGATGGATGGTGAGGGTCCTTAGTGATGTATGGTGACGATCATCAGTGATGAATGGTGACGGTCTTTAGTGATGGACGGTGAGGATCATCAGTGATGGATAGTGAGAGTCGTGAGTGATGGATGGTAAGAATCATCAGTGATGGATAGTGAGGATCATCAGTGATGGATGGTGAGGGCCCTTAGTGATGGATGGTGAGGATCATCAGTGATGGATGAGGAGGATCATCAGTGATGGACAGTGAGGATCATCAGTGATGGACATTGAGGGTCGTTGGTGATGGATGGTGAGGATCATCAGTGATGGATAGTGAGGATCATCAGTGATGGATGGTAAGCATCATGAGAATTGGTTAGTGAGAATCATCGGTGATGGATAGTGAGGATCATCAGTGATGGATGGTGAGGATCATCAGTGAAGGACAGTGAGGGTCCTTAGTGATGGATGGTGAGTATCATCAGTGATGAATGGTGACGGTCCTTAGTGATGGACGGTGAGGATCATCAGCGATGGATAGTGAGAATCGTCGGTGATGGATGGTAAGAATCATCAGTGATGGATAGTGAGGATCATCAGTGATGGATGGTGAGGGCCCTTAGTGATGGATGGTGAGGATCATCAGTGATGGATGGGGAGGATCATCAGTGAAGGACAGTGAGGGTCCTTAGTGATGGATGGTGAGGATCATCAATGATGGATGGGGAGGATCATCAGTGAAGGACAGTGAGGGTCCTTAGTGATGGATGGTGAGGATCATCAGTGATGGATGGTGAGGATCATCAGTGATGGACAGTGAGGGTCCTCAGTGATGGATGGTGAGGATCATCAGTGATGGATGGTGAGGATCATCAGTGATGGATGGTGAGGATCATCAGGGATGGATATTGAGAATCGTCAGTGATGAATGGTGAGGGTCCTTAGTGATGGACGGTGAGGATCATCAGTGATGGATAGTGAGAATCGTCGGTGATGGATGGTAAGAATCATCAGTGATGGATAGTGAGGATCATCAGTGATGGATGGTGAGGGCCCTTAGTGATGGATGGTGAGGATCATCAGTGATGGATAGTGAGGATCATCAGTGATGGATGGTGAGGATCATCAGTGATGGATGGGGAGGATCATCAGTGAAGGACAGTGAGGGTCCTTAGTGATGGATGGTGAGGATCATCAGTGATGGATGGTGAGGATCATCAGTGATGGACAGTGAGGGTCCTTAGTGATGGATGGTGAGGATCATCAGTGATGGATGGTGAGGATCATCAGTGAAGGACAGTGAGGGTCCTTAGTGATGGATGGTGAGGATCATCAGTGGTGGATGGTGAGGATCATCAGTGATGGATGGTGGAGGATCATCAGTGATGGACAGTGAGGATCATCAGCGATGGACAGTGAGGATCATCAGCGATGGAGAGTGAGGGTCCTCAGTGATGGATGGTGAGGATCATCAGTGATGGATGGTGAGGATCATCAGATATGCATAGTGAGAATCGTCAGTGATGGTTGGTGAGGAACATCCGTGATGGATGGGGAGGATCATCCTTGATGGACAATGAGGGTCCTTAGTGTTGGATGGTGAGGATCATCAGTGATGGATGTTGAGGGTCCTTAGTGATGGATGGTGAGGATCATCAGTGATGGATGGTTAGGATCATCAGTGATGGATGGGGAGGATCATCAGTGAAGGACAGTGAGGATCATCAGCGATGGACAGTGAGGGTCCTTAGTGATGGATGGTGAGAATCATCAGTGATGGATAGTGAGAATCGTCAGTGATGGATGGTAAGAATCTTCAGTGATGGATAGTGAGGATCATCAGTGATGGATGGTGAGGGCTCTTAGTGATGGATGGTGAGGATCATCAGTGATGGATGGGGAGGATCATCAGTGATGGACAGTGAGGATCATCAGTGATGGACAGTGAGGGTCCTTAGTGATGGATGGTGAGGATCATCAGTGATGGACGGTGAGGATCATCAGTGATGGATAGTGAGAATCATCAGTGATGGATAGCGAGGATCATCGATGATGGATGTGAGGGTCCTTAGTTATGTACGTTGAGGGTCCTTAGTGGTGGACAATGAGGGTCCTTAGCAATGGATGGTGAGGATTATCAGGTATGGATGGTGATGATCATCAGTGATGGATGGTGAGGGTCCTTAGGGATGCATGGTGTGGATCATCAGTGATGGACAGTGAGGGTCTTAAGCGATGAATGGTGAGGGTCATCAGTGATGGATGGTGAGGGTCCTAAGTGATGGATGGTGAGGGTCATCAGTGATGGACAGTGAGGATCATCAGTGATGGATGGGGAGGATCATCAGTGATGGACAGTGAGGATCATCAGCGATGGATAGTGAGGGTCCTTAGTGATGGATGGTGAGGATCATCAGTGATGGATGGTGAGGATCATCAGTGATGGATGGGGAGGATCATCAGTGATGGATGGGGAGGATCATCAGTGATGGACAGTGAGGATCATCAGTGATGGACAGTGAGGGTCCTTAGTGATGGATGGTGAGGATCATCAGTGATGGATGGTGAGGATCATCAGTGATGGATGGTGAGGATCATCAGGGATGGATAGTGAGAATCGTCAGTGATGGATGGTGAGGGTCCTTAGTGATGGATGGTGACGATCATCAGTGATGAATGGTGACGGTCTTTAGTGATGGACGGTGAGGATCATCAGTGATGGATAGTGAGAGTCGTCAGTGATGGATGGTAAGAATCATCAGTGATGGATAGTGAGGATCATCAGTGATGGATGGTGAGGGCCCTTAGTGATGGATGGTGAGGATCATCAGTGATGGATGAGGAGGATCATCAGTGATGGACAGTGAGGATCATCAGTGATTGACAGTGAGGGTCCTTGGTGATGGATGGTGAGGATCATCAGTGATGGATAGTGAGGATCATCAGTGATGGATGGTGAGGATCATCAGTGATGGATAGTGAGGATCATCAGTGATGGATGGTGAGGATCATCAGTGATGGATGGTGAGGATCATCAGTGATGGACAGTGAGGGTCCTTAGTGATGGATGGTGAGGATCATCAGTGATGGATGGTGAGGGTCCTTAGTGATGGATGGTGAGGATCATCAGTGATGGATAGTGAGGATCATCAGTGATGGATGGTGAGAATCATCAGTGATGGATAGTGAGGATCATCAGTGATGGATGGTGAGGGTCCTTAGTGATGGATGGTGAGGATCATCAGTGATGGATGGGGAGGATCATCAGTGATGGACAGTGAGGGTCCTTAGTGATGGATGGTGAGGATCATCAGTGATGGATGGGGAGGATCATCAGTGATGGACAGTGAGGGTCCTTAGTGATGGATGGTGAGTATCATCAGTGATGGATGGTGAGGATCATCAGTGATGGATGGTGAGGATCATCGGTGATGGATGGTGAGAATCGTCAGTGATGGATGGTGAGGGTCCTTAGTGATGGATGGTGAGGATCATCAGTGATGAATGGTGACGGTCTTTAGTGATGGACGGTGAGGATCATCAGTGATGGATAGTGAGAGTCGTGAGTGATGGATGGTAAGAATCATCAGTGATGGATAGTGAGGATCATCAGTGATGGATGGTGAGGGCCCTTAGTGATGGATGGTGAGGATCATCAGTGATGGATGAGGAGGATCATCAGTGATGGACATTGAGGATCATCAGTGATTGACAGTGAGGGTCCTTGGTGATGGATGGTGAGGATCATCAGTGATGGATAGTGAGGATCATCAGTGATGGATGGTAAGCATCATGAGTATTGGATAGTGAGAATCATCGGTGATGGATAGTGAGGATCATCAGTGATGGATGGTGAGGATCATCAGTGATGGACAGTGAGGGTCCTTAGTGATGGATGGTGAGGATCATCAGTGATGAATGGTGACGGTCCTTAGTGATGGACGGTGAGGATCATCAGTGATGGATAGTGAGAATCGTCAGTGATGGATGGTAAGAATCATCAGTGATGGATAGTGAGGATCATCAGTGATGGATGGTGAGGGCCCTTAGTGATGGATGGTGAGGATCATCAGTGATGGATGGGGAGGATCATCAGTGATGGACAGTGAGGGTCCTTAGTGATGGATGGTGAGGATCATCAGTGATGGATGGTGAGGATCATCAGTGAAGGACAGTGAGGGTCCTTAGTGATGGATGGTGAGGATCATCAGTGATGGATGGTGAGGATCATCAGTGATGGACAGTGAGGGTCCTTAGTGATGGATGGTGAGGATCATCAGTGATGGATGGTGAGGATCATCAGTGATGGATGGGGAGGATCATCAGTGATGGACAGTGAGGATCATCAGCGATGGACAGTGAGGATCATCAGCGATGGAGAGTGAGGGTCCTCAGTGATGGATGGTGAGGATCATCAGTGATGGATGGTGAGGATCATCAGTGATGCATAGTGAGAATCGTCAGTGATGGTTGGTGAGGATCATCCGTGATGGATGGGGAGGATCATCAGTGATGGACAATGAGGGTCCTTAGTGATGGATGGTGAGGATCATCAGTGATGGATGGTGAGGGTCCTTAGTGATGGATGGTGAGGATCATCATGATGGATGGTGAGGATCATCAGTGATGGATGGGGAGGATCATCAGTGAAGGACAGTGAGGATCATCAGCGATGGACAGTGAGGATCCTTAGTGATGGATGGTGAGCATCATCAGTGATGGACGATGAGGGTCCTTAGCGATGGATGGTGAGGATCATCAGTGACGGACAGTGAGGGTCCTTAGTGATGGATGGTGAGGATCATCAGTGATGGATGGTGAGGATCATCAGTGATGGATGGTGAGGATCATCAGTGATGGACAGTGAGGATCATCAGTGATGGACAGTGAGGATCATCAGTGATGGATAGTGAGAATCGTCAGTGATGGATAGTAAGGATCATCAGTGATGGATGGTGAGGATCATCAGTGATGGACAGTGAGGGTCCTTAGTGATGGATGGTGAGGATCATCAGTGATGGATGGTGAGGGTCCTTAGTGATGGATGGTGAGGATCATCAGTGATGGACAGTGAGGGTCCTTAGTGATGGATGGTGAGGATCATCAGTGATGGATGGTGAGGATCATCAGTGATGGATGGTGAGGATCATCAGTGATGGATGGTGAGGATCATCAGTGATGGATGGTGAGGATCATCAGTGATGGATAGTGAGGATCATCAGTGATGGATGGTGAGGATCATCAGTGATGGATGGTGAGGATCATCAGTGATGGACAGTGAGGGTCCTTAGTGATGGATGGTGAGGATCATCAGTGATGGATGGTGAGGGTCCTTAGTGATGGATGGTGAGGATCATCAGTGATGGATGGTGAGGATCATCAGTGATGGATGGGGAGGATCATCAGTGATGGACAGTGAGGATCATCAGTGATGGACAGTGAGGATCCTTAGTGATGGATGGTGAGGATCATCAGTGATGGACAGTGAGGATCATCAGTGATGGACGGTGAGGTTCCTTAGTGATGGATGGTGTGGATCATCAGTGATGGACAGTGAAGGTCTTAAGTGATGAATGGTGAGGGTCATCAGTGATGGATGGAGAGGGTCCTAGGTGATGGATGGTGAGGGTCATCAGTGATGGACAGTCAGGATCATCAGTGATGGATGGGGAGGATAATCAGTGATGGACATTGAGGATCATCAGTGATGGACAGTGAGGGTCCTTAGTGATGGATGGTGAGGATCATCAGTGATGGATGGTGAGGATCATCAGTGATGGATGGTGAGGATCATCAGTGATGGATGGGGAGGATCATCAGTGATGGACAGTGAGGATCATCAGTGATGGACAGTGAGGGTCCTTAGTGATGGATGGTGAGGATCATCAGTGATGGATGGTGAGGATCATCAGTGATGGATAGTGAGAATCGTCAGTGATGGATGGTGAGGGTCCTTAGTGATGGATGGTGAGGATCATCAGTGATGGATGGTGAGGGTCCTTAGTGATGGACGGTGAGGATCATCAGTGATGGATAGTGAGAGTAGTGAGTGATGGATGGTAAGAATCATCAGTGATGGATGTTGAGGGTCCTTAGTGATGGATGGTGAGGATCATCAGTGAAGGACAGTGAGGGTCCTTAGTGATGGATGGTGAGGATCATCAGTGATGGATGGTGAGGATCATCAGTGAAGGATGGGGAGGATCATCAGTGATGGACAGTGAGGATCATCAGCGATGGACAGTGAGGATCATCAGCGATGGAGAGTGAGGGTCCTCAGTGATGGATGGTGAGGATCATCAGTGATGGATGGTGAGGATCATCAGTGATGGATAGTGAGAATCGTCAGTGATGGATGGTGAGGATCATCAGTGATGGATGGGGAGGATCATCAGTGATGGACAGTGAGGGTCCTTAGTGATGGATGGTGAGGATCATCAGTGATGGATGGTGAGGGTCCTTAGTGATGGATGGTGAGGATCATCAGTGATGGATGGTGAGGATCATCAGTGATGGATGGGGAGGATCATCAGTGAAGGACAGTGAGGATCAGCAGCGATGGACAGTGAGGATCCTTAGTGAAGGATGGTAAGAATCTTCAGTGATGGATAGTGAAGATCATCAGTGATGGACGGTGAGGTTCCTTAGTGATGGATGGTGAGGATCATCAGTGATGGACAGTGAGGGTCTTAAGTGATGGATGGTGAGGTTCATCAGTGATGGATGGTGAGGGTCCTAGGTGATGGATGGTGAGGGTCATCAGTGATGGACAGTGAGGATCATCAGTGATGGATGGGGAGGATCATCAGTGATGGACAGTGAGGATCATCAGCGATGGATAGTGAGGGTCCTTAGTGATGGATGGTGAGGATCATCAGTGATGGATGGTGAGGATCATCAGTGATGGATGGTGAGGATCATCAGTGATGGATGGGGAGGATCATCAGTGATGGACAGTGAGGATCATCAGTGATGGACAGTGAGGGTCCTTAGTGATGGATGGTGAGGATCATCAGTGATGGATGGTGAGGATCATCAGGGATGGATAGTGAGAATCGTCAGTGATGGATGGTGAGGGTCCTTAGTGATGGATGGTGAGGATCATCAGTGATGAATGGTGACGGTCCTTAGTGATGGACGGTGAGGATCATCAGTGATGGATAGTGAGAGTCGTGAGTGATGGATGGTAAGAATCATCAGTGATGGATAGTGAGGATCATCAGTGATGGATGGTGAGGGCCCTTAGTGATGGATGGTGAGGATCATCATTGATGGATGAGGAGGATCATCAATGATGGACAGTGAGGATCATCAGTGATGGACATTGTGGGTCGTTGGTGATGGATGGTGAGGATCATCAGTGATGGATAGTGAGGATCATTTGTGATGGATGGTAAGCATCATGAGTATTGGTTAGTGAGAATCATCGGTGATGGATAGTGAGGATCATCAGTGATGGATGGTGAGGATCATCAGTGAAGGACAGTGAGGGTCCTTAGTGATGGATGGTGAGGATCATCAGTGATGAATGGTGACGGTCCTTAGTGATGGACGGTGAGGATCATCAGTGATGGATAGTGAGAATCGTCGGTGATGGATGGTAAGAATCATCAGTGATGGATAGTGAGGATCATCAGTGATGGATGGTGAGGGCCCTTAGTGATGGATGGTGAGGATCATCAGTGATGGATGGGGAGGATCATCAGTGAAGGACAGTGAGGGTCCTTAGTGATGGATGGTGAGGATCATCAGTGATGGATGGGGAGGATCATCAGTGATGGACAGTGAGGGTCCTTAGTGATGGATGGTGAGGATCATCAGTGATGGATGGTGAGGATCATCAGTGATGGACAGTGAGGGTCCTTAGTGATGGATGGTGAGGATCATCAGTGGTGGATGGTGAGGATCATCAGTGATGGATGGGGAGGATCATCAGTGATGGACAGTGAGGATCATCAGCGATGGACAGTGAGGATCATCAGTGATGGATGGTGAGGATCATCAGTGATGGATGGTGAGGATCATCAGTGATGGATGGTGAGGATCATCAGTGATGCATAGTGAGAATCGTCAGTGATGGTTGGTGAGGATCATCCGTGATGGATGGGGAGGATCATCAGTGATGGACAATGAGTGTCCTTAGTGATGGATGGTGAGGATCATCAGTGATGGATGTTGAGGGTCCTTAGTGATGGATGGTGAGGATCATCAGTGATGGATGGTTAGGA